>NC_067419.1:35588099-35891130 GCF_009764475.1 Pristis pectinata
GCCCTATCAGAGAAGCCTTTATTTAAATAGCTTACAAATTAATTTCTGAAGTATATGCTGAGTTAGGGGATTACCTTGAATAAGCTTTGGGGTTAATATGCTAGACTTTGTGCCAATCAATTTCTCAATGCCTACATTGATTAATGTGCATCAAGTCGGGTTAAAAAAATTTTCCACTTAAAGTTCTTTGTCAAGTAAGCCATTGGGTCTCAGCAAATTTACCAAACCACCCATTGCACTGTTTGGCAGGTCACCAAAATAGGCATATGTGTAGAAATATCCCTTTTGTGCAAAACTTAATCTGTAAAATGACATTTTAATGTAAATCCTTTCACAAAAATTGGACTTCATTTTGCAATTTGGCTTTGGCTTGTTGGATTATATATTTACTTTAAGTTCTTTTCAGTCTGTATTGATTTAAAGCTGCTCAGCTGCATAAACACTGAAATTGAAGTGATCAGTTACAACTTAGCTGCACAAAGATTTTCTGTATTGAATTTTGTTTTTTTTAGATGGATAGGTTTAAATCTAGAAGCCTGGTAAAACAGGAAGTCCTGGAGCAATGAACTGTATAAAGTTTGCATAAGCCACTCTTAAAGGAACTGAATACAGCAAAATTAAAATCAAAATCTATTTGGCCATACCTGGCTTGAAAATTATTTGAAGTAAACTTTAAAACAAAATTAATCGTTGTTAATTATAGTCACTTGAAATTTGTGACAAGGTCCTGAACAGTTTATCTATTTAGTATACCATTGGAGTCACCAGTTTAAAATTGTGTAAAGTTAAAATAGAAACCTTTTTATACCTTTTTATTTCAATGCTTGAAGCCTCCTGTGTGGTTGTCAATCCATCCTTCTCTCTCCAATCCACTTATCTGATCCCAGCTTCCAATATTCCACCTTGTTTTCAATACAAACAGCTTTTATTTTCCTTTTCAGTTTGGTTTAAAATATAGCTTATTCATGCTTCTTAAATTCACGTAACTTGTAAATTTAACTAAGACCTTTAATGCAGGAGCGGAGGTGGAATCTGATTTAGCTTTAGAAACTAAACTGTGTACCATTGATTTCCTAGAAACACAATGGTTACACCCCAGAAGGAAACCATTTGGCTTGTCAAGTTTGTACTGTCTAGCAGGTCAGGAGAGTGTCCCTACAACTGATGCCAGTATAGGAATCCAAAACATAGCATTGCAGGAGCTTCAGCTCTTGTCCAAGAGGCACAAGATTCTTGCAGCTAGTCACATGTTGCAGATGTGACCAAAGGCATGCCCACCAATCTCTTAATGAGCAATTTTTGTCTAGAATGAGAATCATGCTTTTTTCCAGTTTGTTGCTGGCGCTTTAAAGCGGATGAGATCTCAATAAATGAGACTGAAGAAAATATCTAACTAGCACAAATGGAAGTTGTCAGAAATGCCATCGTTGATGGATTTGGTACAATGTATGTTTGTGACCCTTAATTGAGATTTGCACAGTGGAAGCTATTGGGGAAATACTCGATCTTCAGAATTAAGTGTTGTTTGTACTTAAATCTAAAACTAAATTAAAATCTGCTCAGTGCTAACTTCTGTAATTTATTTCTTTTATGATCTTCATTTACACATGTAGTGCTGTTTTTGTCAGTAGGTGGCACTGATGTACTTTTCAGAAAGTTTATGATAGATGTTTTGCATAGTACAAAAAGTTTTTCTCTTCCCTCACCTACTTAAATAACTAAAATAATTCTATATTTCTTGTACTGAAAAATATCCTTTGCCTGCCTGCTATGTTGGTTAATCAAAGTCAGCATGTGTTAATTATAGGGATTGAGGCTGCATTATTGTACTACAGTGTGTATTTGAGACTTTCATATTGGGTGGTTTTCCTCATAATTTGACCTTTTTTTTTATTAGCACCCCAGCAGAATGTTTAGATGCTGCACTGAATGCTTTGGCTCGAGCACTTGAAATTAATAGAGCAAATCCTGAAATATGGTGCCATTATCTCAACTTGTTTTCAAAGCGAGGTACAAAGGAAGAAGTTCAAGAAATGTGTGAGACAGCAGTGCAGTATGCTTCTACACATGTAGTCTGGTGGACGGTAAGTATGAAATCAATTGAAATTTTCCATGTTGCAGGCTATCGATATATAATTTCATTGGTAATCGTAAAAGCATTTCTTAGGAATAGATCTGAAAGGGGTCAGCCAGGCTTGTTGGTAGCATGCTTGATGTTTGGGTTCAGACTCTGATTCCCAAGACTGAGCATGTTTTGCAATTCTAACAGTGCTGAGTTATTGGATGACAGTTAAATTTGCATGTTCGTTAATGATTCCATGAGTGCTAGAAATTCAAGAAAGATTGTTACTGTATTTAATTGTCAACTAAATTTTTTAACCATAATTTTATTGCTGTGTGCTTGAAAATTCCCCAGCCTGTCACTGACAAGGCTTCTAAGGTGACTTGATGACTATGAAGTACTTCCTGTCTGAGGAAAGCTCTTCCTTCGGAGGCTTAATTTTTATCTTTTCTTCTGCTTGCAGTATTTAATGCACGAGAACTCATTTGAAGGAAAAGACTATGTTTGCAGTCGACTTGTGCAGTTTCTTATGGAAACCATAGAGAGATCAGAAAAATCAGAAATTCTGTCTTTTCAGCTGCTTCAATCTCTGCTGTTTTGGGTGCAGTTAAGTCTCTTTACTGGAAGGCAACAGAATGCACTGGCCATCTTTCAGGTATGTCTTTCTGTGATCATGCAACTGACCGAATATTTTGAAGGTGATAGGGCAAGCTGAGAATTCTATTGTTAAGGAGTGTTAATGGAACTTCTGGTTTTATTTGGAGCATGAAATACAAAAATAAGGAGGTCATGCTAAGACGAATGTAGGAAAATAATGAAGGTAATTCAGCAGGCCACGTGGCATCTTTGGAACAAGAAATATCATTGATGTTTTAAGTCAATGATTCATCTTTAGAACTTAATATTTCTCTTGTGTTGCTCACCACTGACTCTTATTTTGTCTCCATTTCCAGCATCAGTGATATTTGGCAAATGTTAAATTTTTGATAAGCCTTTAAAATGATGCTTAAGCCACAGCTGCATATTATGTTCAGTTCTGAATGCCATGCTTTAGAAGGATTTAAAGTCCATAAGAGAATGCTGCAGAGATTTACTAAAATGGTACAGGGGCCTTCAATTCTGTGGAAAACTTGGAGAAGCCTGCATCAACATCCAGAGAATGTTGAGATTCAATGGGAGCGTTCAAAATTTTTTTTTAGTTTTAACCAAAGAGAATGTTTCCAATGGCAGCTGAAGGAAAGAGTTTTAACGTGGTCCTACAATAATCATTGGCAATGTAAAGAAACATGTCTTTGACAGAGTAAGTTGTGATCTGGACTGCAATCAGTGTAATGGAAGGAGTTAACTACCAATGCTGTCAGTGAAATGACACTTCTTAAAAGAAAATTGATAGATATTTGAAAGGGGTTAAAAGTTGCTTGACTTCGCTGAAAGAACAGCGAAGGGGACCAGTATATAGCTCTATCAAAAAACTGGCATAGCCACAATAGCAGCCTCTGTGTTGTTATCTTGTAATAATGAGCCAGACATTATTGACCCAGATGCAAAGTGAATCCAACCACTAAGCTCAGGGCATTTACACTGTGCCCAGGACTTGATGTGAGTGGATATCTGTCACTTAGCTTGTTCCTGACTTCTCCTTTGCAGTATGCAGGCATGTGTGCCAGGAGTGAGCTAACCAGTGCACAATTTTCAGTTAAAAATTTGTACATTCCAGCACTTCATAATTAGAGGTGCTGTGCAAAAGAGACCAGGGGTTTGTTTTTCTTGAAGCTATTTTAAGGCATTAACTAGGATGAACGTTTCCAGATTTAAGCTTTACCTTTCCTTAGTATTTGGCTCTCTAAGGGAAGAGTTTTGTTAATGTTGTTTGTGTTGAGACGTTGAATTGTAGTAATATCATAAAATACATTGAACAATATTTATTGAGGTTAGGATGCTTGTTCCGCAAGACTTATTTTGCTGAAGAGTTCTACATCTTTAATGGTGCCTTGAGGGGGTGCCTTTTATCGGTATTCTGAATGCATTAATTCTGACTGTTATCAATCAGATGATTTTCAGCCAGAGGAGAGCTGTCCTGATTTAATGTAGAGCTGCTGTTTAAAATCTATTGGAACATGGAAGTGGTAGATGGGAAGAGTAGTCTTGGTGATATAAAATTAAAAATGGATCAGTGGGAAGTGTTGAAATGATGGCACTGTACAAATGAACAGGACCAGATGGTTCCCAAACCAGGATTTTTTAGTAATGAAGAACATTACAGGTGCCCTAATCATTGTCTTTCAGAGGTGACTTGTGGATCGATCCTTTAGATCAGAAATTTGTGCATGCCACTACTATTTAAGAAAAATGAGAAGGAAACTTAGAAATTATAGACAAATTAACCTAACTAATGAAAGAGTATTTTTTAACAAATGTAAAACTAAAAGCAGTGAATATGCAAAAAAGCCTTGGGAGTACAAGATATCTTTATTAGTCACATGTACGTCAAAACACACAGTGAAATGCATCTTTTTGCATGGAGTGTTCTGGGAGCAGCCTGCAAGTGTCGCCCCTTTTCCAGCACCAACATAGCATGCCTACAACTTCCTAACCCATACGTATTTGGAATGTGGGAGGAAACCGGAGCACCCAGAGGAAACCCACGCAGACATGGGGAGAACGTACAAACTCCTTACAGACAGTGGGCGGAATTGAACCCAGGTCACTGGCGCTGTAAAGTGTTATGCTAACCGCTACACTACCGTGCCTGCCCACAGATCATGAAAATGTCCTGCTGCAGTACAGAAAATTAGTCAGACAAATGTAAAACTTGTATACCTGGGACTGGTCTCTAATGAAAAGATTTACAAGGCTGTTGCTGGGACTGGAGGGTTGAAGTTATAAAAAGAAATTGGATAGGCTGGAATTGTTTTTCCTGGAGCGAAGGAGGCTGAGGGATGACCTTATTAGAGATTCGTAAAATCACGAGGGGCATAGATAAGGTGGACGGTCATAATCTTTTATCCCCATGGTAGAACTAGAGGGCATGGGTATAAGGTGAGAAGGGCAAGATTTAAAGAGGACTTGAGGACCAAACGATTCCCGTCGCTGTCTGTAAGGAGTTTATACGTTCTCCCATGTCTGCGTGGGTTTCCTCCGGGTGCTCCGGTTTCCTCCCACATTCCAAAGACGTACGGGTAGGTTAATATGGGTTTAAAATGGGCGGCGTGGACTCATTGGGCTGGAAGGGCCTGTTACCACGCTGTAAATAAAATTTAATTTAATATGGAACAAAATGCCAGAGGAAGTGGTAGAGGCAAGAACAATTAAAACATTTAAAAGATAATTGGACAGGTTCATGGATAGGAAAAGCTTGGAAGGGATATGGGACTAGCTCAGGGAGGTGCCTTGGTCAGCACAGATGAGTTGGGCCAAAGGGCCTGTTCCCACACTGTACAACTCGATCAGAAGAAATGTTATGACTAATCAGTGCCCGAGTAGAGCCACAGCTAGAATATTAATTATTTCACTCTTACGTAAGAAAAAATGTTGGCACTGGTGGAAGTAGAGAATGGATTTACCAAAAGAAAACATGGTTATGTTAGAGAGAACACACAAACACTGATTATATTCCCTTAATTATGCAAAATTAAGGGATGATTTAATTGCATTTTAATATATAAAGGGAAAGTGACGGAGAAGATGGAAACTATTTCTCCCTGTTGATGAGTCTTGGACCAGCACACATAATTCCCACCAAAAATAAATGAACAAAAATCATACAAAATCAATCATTCAGTTTTCATGGGATTGCTGGATGTGAAATGTTTCCTTTACTTACCTGAATAAGTGGATATAATTCTGTTCATAGAGGATGGAAGTCTTTGGGCTAGTTCAGAAAGTACCATATTTGTTGCATGCTCCCATGGATTCTGAGCCGCTCCTGAAGCTACTTATTAAGGAATTGAGCAGCACCTGAGCAAATCTGTCACTTTTAAAGGTTATCCCAATTGTATTGGCCTTTTGATTAAAGTTTGTATCCCTGGTGTTCCTTGGCACAGATGACTATTGTTTTGAGCTGCTTGAATTATCTGTATATGTCTGCCAGTTGTATTAGGAACTATGTGAAGTTATCTAAACATCACAAAATGGAAATTGATCTTTTGAATAGATAGTTCAAACTAGTGTCTTCCAAAGTAGTCCTAATTCCATGTGCCTGTCTTATTTCTATTTAACTTTACCAGCTTCCTAATGTATTCTTAAATGCAAATGTGTTTTATGCTTCAGGCACCATCCAATAATACATAATGTCGTTTAATAAATTAAACTCTTCACAATCAATAATTACGTAACATGATTTCAGAGTGTCTCAAAGTGCTTTATAGCCAGCATGATACTCAAGGTCTGGCCACTGTTGTTATGCAGTTACATGACTGTTAATTTGCATTCAAATAAATAGTGGCCAGTATACCAAGAGCCAACACTCAAAAGTGTTTTCATATAGTGCCACAGAATTCTTTACACACATCAGTGAGGACAGACAAGGTTTATATCTTATTCTAAAGATAGTACTTTTAACAGTGGAGCATTCCCTTGGTGTTGTACTGAATGCCAATCTAGGTTGATGTGCTGAAGTCCCTAGAACGAATTTTAACTACAACTTGCTCTGGCAACATCCTGATGTATAGCCCTAAAATCTGTTTGCAGCTGCAGTTATATGGTTTTGCATAAATTCACCATTATATCTCGATTCTCAAATTCTATAACTCCTGCCATGAAGGTCAGCACTCAGCATGCCCTTACTTGACCAGCTGCTTTAAATACCTAATGAATGTAATGCATCCCCGTATTACTCTTCTTCACCAGCACCATCTTTCCTCCATTGTTTTTTTTGTACTTTTAATTGATTCTCATTTACTAGTATTGAATTGCATTAGCTCATTTTATTTCCCTGAGTTCCATCATCTTTGCTTTTCTCTGGCAGTGTCATTTGATAATCATGTGTATTCTTTCTATTTTAATATTGACTGTAAATTTGCACAATGCATTAAGGCTAAGAGTGCAAAGTTATTTGCTGTTGATGCCTAAACTGACCATTCTTTTATACAAATTTTTGAACATTTTTTCAGAAAATCAATTCAAAAAAACCAACATGTTGGCTGTAGTTTTGTGAATCTCCAGCATTAATTTTATCATTAGTTGAAATCGTAGTAGTTAATCTGAATTGATGTTACACTTTGCATTTTGATGTTATTAAAATAATATTTCAGGTTGTATTTTCTCTCAGAATTGTGTAGCTTTAATGCTGATGTCAGAGAATTTGCAACCTGTGTTGCTAGTTTTTCTTTGAATTCTGTTATACATGCAGCAAATGTAACGTGAAAATTGGGATATTTTATTTTGACATATATTTTACAGAATGCCTTGAAAACTTCAGATGGTAACAAAAGTGTGGCAGAATATTTAAATGCAGATGAATGCTGCTTGGCTTGGTTAGCCTACATTCACCTCATTGAATTCAACAGTCTTCCTTCCAAATTCTTCGATCCAGCTGTAGCCAATCCTTCTAAGCTCGTAACGAAGGAGCCTTTTCTCATCCCTTGGCAATCATCAAAAGATATCAAGACACACCCTGATACGTTACTTGCATTGTTTGAAGGTGAAGTAGATTAATTTTTATAACTTTCATTTCTCTGTTAAAATGCTGGTCAGAATTTCAATTCATGTTTTTTAAATCTATGTTCAGATGCTGTCCAAGCATGTTCTGGGGACTGCTCTACTGTGGAAGAGAGGATTACAGTCTGCCTCTCAATTTACAGAAATATGATTTCAGCACTGAGACTGATGGGGAGGTATGGTTACTTAAATTTCTTAAGCAGCATTGAGGTATAAATGCAATATTGTTTCAGCACCAAACTTTGTGGTAGTAAGGTATAACTTGGGCATGACTGGAATTTGTGGACTTGTTTGTAGAATCTTAAATCACATTTGTCTGTTTGGAGTTCACAAATTTATACTTCAATTTTTTTTAATTATTTGTGTTTTGATATGGTAAATGTGTCTTTCAGGTGGGAAGCTGCTGAAAATCTCTGCAAAACACTGTTACAGTCTTGTCCAGCTGCTTACCAACTTACTGAAGCTCTAGCTGACCTTTATTTGGAGAGAAAACAAATTGATGATGCTGTGAATGCGTGGCTTTGTGCTTTTAGGAGGAGTCCCCATAATGCTCAGTTATTCTATTACGCATTCAAATTCTTCATTTCAGTGGTGTGTATTTATAATTTTTTTTTAATTTCCATTTTGAAACTTCTTGGTCAACACATTTACAAAATCAGATTTGGAAAGATTCAGTAGAACTTTTAGAATGTTTTATTTGATTCAGGGAGTTAGTGTTTCTAATGACTGTCATGTTAATCATCATGTGTCAGGGATTAACATTTTTTCACTATCGTTCATTTAAACACCAAGTTCAATGATTTGCTAAACAAATAAAGCATTTTAGAGAATAAAGATAATAACCAACAAGTTAGTTCTAAGAATGTCTAAAAATATTTTGTCCAAAGTTTCTATGCAGACACTTTCGAGCAATTGACAACATGCAGCTGTTACCTGGAAATTTGAGATGTGGTTGCCTTGTGCTTAAGCCACTGGTTTGTCACCTTGAGATCTTTAACTTGCCTAACACTTGGCAGAACTTAGTATGACAGGTTCTGAGATTAAGTTCAGCAAATCTAATCACTGTGGGAAAGAACCACAGAAGCTCCCAATTTTGTTTTTGTTACAGTCTTAATTAAATCACTGATGTTTTTCACTGATGTTTTTCACTGAAGGGACCCTATTGCCCTTCTTTCTCCACCTGACCTGGGACTAATCCAAACTTGTTAATTTGTACTGTTAACTTGTAATAACCACAAGGTGGGCTTGTCAGTGTTGTTTACCTCCCAAAGAACACATTAAAAATACTAGTCAGTATTTGTGTGGAAAAATGAGATTAGCATTGAGGGAATACCTGAAGAACGAATATCAGGACGAATATCAACCAAAGCCTGTCTTTTCTCTCTTCCCTGTTGACCTTTCTAAGATGTCATTTTCTCGACATTTACACTTTGCCTGGTGTACCTTCAATAAATTAAATTAGCTTTCCTAATCTTGGCATGTGTTGAAAAATATTTTTTCTGTACAGTGAATGAAAGTAATTAAAAACATAACTGCATGCTAATTGCAAGTAGCCATATTTCAAATTGAATGATAAATTGTACCTGTTTAATGTGAAATATTTTTTGCATGAAAGAACTACTGTCACTTTGGTATTCATTCATTGCAGAAAAGCTTAGACATCGTTCCAGTCTTGTTTCAAGAGTTTATCAACTCCTTTTTTGAGGGGGAAGTCCCTGAACACCACCCTACTTATATTTTACGGTATGTTTTGAAGCATAACTAGGATTTAGTTTCCTTTTAAGAATGGTTTTTGCATATTCCTAATCCAGTAAAAAAAACTCTTGCTTTATAGTGTAATTACATTTGAGGAATTTTACTTTCTTAAATGTGACAGGTAAGCCAAGTGCACCAGTAACTGTCTTTTCGGACAATTGATCTGTTCCAGCAAACATCAAATATTTTTTGTTTTCCTTTGGACAATATTCATGCCACCATAATGCAGATTTGAAAAGCTGAACATAACATCTTCAGATACCACAGCTAAATAGTAATGTGTGTAAGGAAATTGAAGTTATTGTCACCATCCATGCAAAAGGAAAAAAAAACAGAGACTATGTTAATTTTTTTATGTAACACGGGTTAGGCATCCTGCTCTGGTCCTAATGCTTCAGGAATGACGTGAAGCCCTTTGAGGGGACGCAGAAAGAATGGATTTGGGCACAAGGGATTTCACTTGAGGCTAGAATAGAAAATCTGAGGCTCTCCTTGGAGCAAAGAAAATTGGTTGGGGATTTGATAGTGGGTCACAAACTGAGGCTGAGTAGAACTTCTGCCTTTGAGTGGAAAGTTTAAGGATTAAGAGATGCAGATTTGCAGAGGTAATACTAGAAGACATGCATTTAAGGTGGGGGGGGGGAGTTTAAAGGAGGTGTGTGGGCCAAGTTTTTTTTTTATACGGAGTGGTAGATGCCTGGAATGGGGTTCCAGGAGCAGTGGTGGAAGCAGATACACACAAGGATGTTTAAGAGGCTTTTAGATAGGCACATGAATGTGCAAGGAATGGAGGGACATGGATGATGTGCAGGCAGAAGAGACTTAGTTTAATTTAGTATCATGTTTGGCACAGACATCATGGGATAAAGGGACTGTTCCATTGCTGTATTGTTCTATGTTCTAACTAATGCAAAGTAAGTTTCTAAAAAAAATTCCAATTTGTGATCTGGATTGCACTGCCTGAAAGTGAGTGGTTACAGGTTCAGTTGTGGCTTTCAGAAAAGATTTAGCTAAATATTTGAAAGGTAAATAAAAATAAAATTTGCACACCATTGGAGAAAGTGTAAGAAAATAAGATTAACTTGATTACAAAGAGCCTGGAGAGATTTGCCGGACTGAATGACCTCCTTTGCAGTAATGATTTTGTGATTTCTAAAATTTATTATTTTTTTTAATGATACCTTCCTGATAACTTTTCCTGAATTGCTGACATGAGCATCAGAATTCCAATATGTAGACTGAAGTAATGCAGACAAATTATTTCTCAGCGTACCTACCCATAGCCATGGTGTCCCATGCGGTTTCTCCCTTTGTCCCAACCTTTCTGCCCTCCTTCCACCTGCTTAAAATCCCCTTCCCATCTTACTCCACCTATCACCTGCCAGACTCTATCCACCCTCCTTCGTACTTGCACCTTTTGCCTCCAGAGATGCTGCTTGACCCACTTGAGTTCTTCCAGCGTTCTCTTCTTCCAGTTTCCAGTATCTGCAGTCTCTTTTGTCTTAAGTGAAGTAATGCATATGATAGTCACTTCATTCATTCATGCCTTTATGCAAAATTAATAATATTCAAGTTGGAAGAACTGCAGAAATACTGCTTTGCAGTTCTCTCTGTAATGTGATTAGTGTGATGTTATGCCTTTGGAGCTGCGAGTGCTTTTATTTTTCGAAGACTTTGATTTGCCTCACAACTTTACTGATAAAAGTGATTAGTTTTATTTGACTGTATAATATTTTAAAACACTAGTTTGCACCACTCCACAAATACCATATTATCCCTTTAAACATTGGTTAGAAAGCGTACTAGATGTTGATTGAGTTTCACAGCATGTCTAGCAGGTTGTAGGTGTTAGATGGGGTAAGAATCTAGCAGGTTGCTTTATCCTAGATGTCAATCTGCATGAATGTTGGATTGCATTCATCCAGGCAAGTGGAAAGTATTCCTTCATGCTCCCGAATTGTGTTTCATAGATGTTGGTAAGGCTTTGAAGTGGCAAAAGCTGAGTCGGTCTTGGCAGGATACCCTACCTCTGAACTCGTGACTGGTCAAGTGAGTTTCTAGTCAGTGGAGGTGACCCCGAGGATGGTGGGAGTCTCAGAAATGAATGTCGTTTAAACAGTTAGACTCTTCCTTACTGAAGATGGTGATTTTCTGGCATTTTGGAGGCATGAAGGTTATTTGCCACTTATAAGCCCATGCCTGAATGTTGTCCAGGTCTTGCTGTATGCAGACATGAATTACTTTGTTTTCTGGAAAATTGTGTATGGAATTGAACATTTCAATCATCGTGAACATTTCAATTTCTGATGTGATGGAAAGGAGGTCCTTGATGAAGCAGCTGAAAATGGTGGCGGCTAGTGACTTGGAGCTGGCATGATTAACCTCTAACTACAACCATCTCAGTATGCCATCTTTGTCCTACATTTAATTTTTCACTAAATGTTCTATTGAAGTGTATTTTATTCCCATCATTTTTAACTAATCATGATCATCTGTTCATGTCTCTTTTTTGTATCTTTAAAATGTTAATACCAATCTTTGTTGGCTTCTGTTAAACTTTGCTGCCCTTTTCAAAATACCAGCCACCACACTGCTCCCTGTGCTATTTACATTCTCTCATTATCTAGATTGAATGTATCTGTGTTTTTAAGTTTTTTCTCATAGTATATTTGAAATCATGCCTTTCACTTTGTCTTTGCAAGATTTATTCTTTCAGCTATGCTTCTTCTGTTAACATGTTCTATCACATTGTTCTAGCTCTGCTCCAAAGTGAGCTAGTACTTCTCAATAACTTTCTGTAAGATATGAAAGATTGATTAATTGATACAACTGCTTACTTACACCATAATTGTTCATTAGCTCTGAACAGATGCAAGGATAATTTTTGGCTGAGGAATGCTTGGTTTTGGATTCTTTTGAATTGAGTGCTTTTTCCTAATTGGATCCTGTGTGTTTGGGTTTCTCTGAAATCAGATTATTTGCACCCAATGTCACTCAAGGATACCATAGATGACCATTTGGCATCTGGGGAAGTTTGCATCATTAAATCAATTTATTCCCTGCTGGCAGGATACTGTCTCCAGTTCTATGGGGGGAGTTGATGTCATTGTTATTCTCACTCGCCCCCTGTATTCAGCCAGTTAAGCTTAATGAAAATTCTTTTCCCTTTTAATGTAATTCAGGATTCAATCATACCTGCCTATCATTTAAAGTCTGGTGCCCCTCAGAGTTCTCTTCACACTTAACGGCCATATAGACTTTTAAGGTGCAGAATTTCAAACTGGAGCATTTTGGTCTGTGATGAATTTTATGTATTTAGAATCCGTAGTCATAATCTACAGCACGGAGACAGGTCGTTCAGTCCACCAAATCCATGCTGGCCATTTACGTCATTATTGGATTGTTTGCAGTCAAGGCACTGGAGTGGGATTTTACCTACAACCTTCCAACTCTGACCAATATTATCCCTGCTTCACTACCACTGAACTATATTTGCTGACATGTCCTCATTATTTCTCTGCAGGTTATTTTTGTGTAATTATCTAGTATGGTCAGTTTGTATATCTGAGGAATAAATCAACATTTCAGGCATCCATTCCTCTCTTAGAATGTGTTGACATATGTAGGTCCTTTTCAGAACACTGTACAGCTTTACACTGGGGGGGGAAGAGAATATTTTCTGATGGGTATCATGTATGGTTTTGCCACATTTTTTTAATAACTAGGCACTATTATTGTTTTAAATGTTTAGGTATATGGTTTGAAAACCAGCTATGTACATCTAAACTTTTCAAGCAGCCTTTGAGAAATGCTAACATAAGGTTAAGTTGTCTTGATACCTGGGGGAGTTAGATGATGATTGATAAGGTGGCTGCAGCATTTCAGATGTGCAGTATTAGATGCCAGCACCTTGAAATGCTGTCTGTTCAGAGTTGAAAGTGATTATTTTTTCAAATATTTTTCTGTTTTGAGCCACGATGTGGTGAATGTGGTATGATTCATTTCTCTTTTTTTCTTGTTTGAACATACTGCAATATTTATTTCTCTATTAGTGCAGCCACTGATCATGTTTAAAGCTCATAACTAAGCAAACATTTGGGAGGAAGACTTGCTTGGATAAGACAACAACCTGGAAATTAATTTGATTAAGTTTTTCACTTTGTTATCCCTTGTTGTGTGGTAGTTACTTGGGCTTGTAAATCTGAAGGAAATGATTATTAAAATGTACATTGTTTGATGGCTTTCTCTCCTTTCATTAGTCACCTTCTGAATTATCCAATGCCTTATGACTTCAGAGCACCTTCGTGTAAAGAAATGTTGAATGGGGAACGGCTTAACACACAAATACCCTATCTATGGCTAATATTCTGGTAAGAAATCTGTCTTAATTGAAATAAATCTGTCTACCAAATATTGTCCGTCATCAAGTGTAAACTGTATAAATGTGTATGGAATGTTAATGAGGAAAGTCATGGTCATTATCTAATGGATGCACAGCCCCATCTGTTATGCTAATCTTAAATGTTTTCATCAATTTTTTTCATATTTTACCTTATAACAGCTTATGGCAGTCCATTAATGCAAGCACAAGAGAAGCTGCGGACACATTTGAAGCAGCTCTGAGTACAGTTATGCAGAATGATGTGTTGAAACAGATCTGGATGGAGTAAGTAAAGCATCGGAGGCTGAGGGGTGACCTGATCGAAGTGTACAAAATTATGAGAGCCATAGATGGGGTGGATAGTCAGAGCCCTTTTCCCAGGGTGGAAATGTCAAATACAAGAGGACATAGATTTAAGGTGAGAGATTTGAGGCAAGTTCTTTTTATATATACAACCCACTGCCAGGGGAGGTGATGGAAGCAGATACGATAATAATGTTTAAGAGGCATTTGGACAGGCACATGAACAGGTAGGGAATAGAGGGATAGGGACCTGGTGCAGGCAGATGGAATTAGTTAGATGGCGTGGTCTGCACGGACTTTGTGAGCTGAATGGCCTGTTCCTGTACTGTACTGTTCTATATTCTCTGCAAAAAAGAACTTTGCTACTTAATCAGACGAACATTATCTGTATCTATAATTAATGTCTTCAATTGCTTTTGTTTTCAACATAATGAAAGTTGGGTGTTTTCTCTCCAGTTATCTAGTTTTTACCAATAGCCAGCTAGTTGGGACTAAGAACAGGATCAGAGACTTCAAACTGTTTACAGACCTGGTTCACAGATGTTTGGTCACTGTCCCTACAAGAATGCCTATCCCATTCAGCTCTGCCAAATATTGGACCAATTACGAATTCCATAATCAGGTAAATCAACATTGCTTTTTGTGTAAACTAAAGCATTACATAGAACAGATGTCAATGTCCTTCATTAATCTATCCACGAAATGATTTTGTAAATAGTGTATCATCAAAACAACCCTGGGCTTACCCTGTCAAAGATATTCCCTTTACCTTATTCATTCCTCCCCTACCCTCTCTGCAACTTTAAAACATCCATGTTTTCTAATTTTCTCAGTTCTAGTAAAGGATCTTTAATCTGATATGTTTATTCTGTTTCGCTTTCCACAGATACTACCTGATCAATATATTTGTAGCATTTTCTGTTAAAGCTTATTGTAGTCCAAGTAGTTGTAGTAAAAGTCCATCTCATTAAGAATTACTTTTACTTTCTTGTAACAATTAAGGGTATTTTAACTGGACGAACCTTGCAGACTGGGATTAGTAGCAGTTGTAATCTCTTTCTTAACTGGATAGTAATAGATAAAGGATAAAGAAAATTATTCAAAGTCTCCACCACATGTTAATCCAACTCTACCTGAAATTGAGCTTAGTATTTGGAATTGGCTCAATATTAGTTGTGATGCTCCAAAATTTGGTAGAGCCTGACAGTACTTGCTGTCTAGATCCTTGCATGTAGATTGATTACTTGGATAACTCATGCTCATTGACACATCGGGGAAAAAAACAAAACTTTTTTTTTAAAATCAGTGAGGAAAAAAAATCAAGTTTTCATTATGTAGGTGCAATAGAGCTGGCATGGATTTTCTTCTTAAGCCTTTCTGATTTAAGTGAATACACTGTCTGCTGAGGCTACTGTTAACTCCAGTGGTCCACTCGTAGCCTTTCTGGACCATCCCATCAATCAGGTTTGGTGGTATTGACTGAAGGATAGATGTTGACCAGCTAAAGCATTTCTTTAAATATTGCCATTGAATCTTTTCAGTATTCACATTGCGTATTTGTTCCAAATTTGCAGGGCTATCTGTATGCCTTTAATTAACTCCAAATATTCCAGAGACTTGATTGGATCACTCGCACATGGCATGGTCATCTTATCACCAGAACTGGTTAGAACCCATGCATTACCACTGTGCACCAGCAAGGGTTTCTCTCCTTTATCCAGCACTGTCTACTGAATTGACAAGTCCAAGGTGCTTCTGGGCTCCTTTGCTCAAATTCTTTTTTTTTGCTCCCCAATGCCGATCTAGCACCTACCACCTTTGCTTTCCCCACCAGGCTGAACCTTTCCTTCCTCCCACCCACCCGAAGCATCTCTTGACTTTATTTTCTGCTTCCCTTTGTGTCCTATCCAGAGTTATCTTTACATGAAGGTCCATCACCTGCTTTTCCGATTCCATTCCCACTAAATTGCTGACCAATCAACTTCCTCCTTTGCCGTGTTTGTTGACTTGTAAATAGATCTTGTACTTATTCTGACTTCACTATAATTAAATCCATTTCAAATCTGCTGTCATCACCTTGTTCCTCCCATATCTTTCAAGTCTTGGAGCATGTTGCTTCCCACATCTGAATCTATCTCCTTGAATTCAAGTTTCTGCTCCTTACTAAAACAGTAGAACTCCGCTTACCAAAATCACAATTGAAGTTCTGATTGTGACTGTGGCTGGCTTTAAAACACAATGCATCCTTTCTACATCAATGCTCTTTGTACTAACCCAATGTAACTGCACTGTGTAACGAATTGACCTGTATGATCGGTATGCAAGACAAGTTTTTCACTGTACCTCAGTACAAGTGACAATAATAAACCAATACCAATAATCACACCAAGTTGATATTGTAGACTATAAATCTGGCAAAGATGTGCAACATATTTTCAAATCTGCACTGAAGAAAGGAAGAACAAATTTGTATCGTGCCTTCCACATTCTCAGGATATTCGCAAAAGGAATACAGCCAGTGAAATAATCTGAAGATGTTACGCATGCTGTAGCCAAATTGCACATTCCCATAAATGAGGTTTGGTGGTATTGGCCAAAAGACCAGCAGGGGCATTTCTCTTTAAATTTTGCCATGAAATCTTTTACATCAACTTGAAAAGGGCTTTTGTTTAAAATCTTAATGTTGGCACCTTTGATGTTGAGGTGTGCATCTATATCATTCCAAAGTGAGTGATGCCATTAGCCAAAATTGAAGCCATGCCCATTCTATTCCTCAGAAGCAAATCTCTTCCTCAATAGCATCTCCTGATTCTAACGAAGGTCATTGAACTGAAACATTAACCCTACCTTTCTGTTTCCACGTGTATTGTCTTGACCTACTAAACTTGATTTCATTGCACATAAAGTATTTTCGTTTGGCCCCGGAGTCTCACTTACCACCTAACTGTCTCTCTTCAATTTTCCCCAAATCAAGTGAAACGGCTACATGCTGTTAGCTAGCTGAAGTGCTGGCTTTTTTATTATCAAGGGTTGCAGATGACAACTGTATCTTCAGATACAAAGATTAAGGTCGAAGAATTAGTGTTTTGCAAGTTGTATTTTCCCATTTAAGCTTAAATATTTTGTTTCATAGTATGGTTTAAAGTGTTGGTGTTGCTTTCTAATTTGCTGGTGTTACAGTTGGCGTTGTACTTTCAGTTAACCATACATTAAACTACAGAGTTATATGATCATGAATTGGGGGGTGGGGGGTAGAGACACAAAACCTGGACTATGTCCATCTCAAGGAGATGCAGTTTCCACATATTGACCATTTAAGCATTGAGTACAGTGTGCCAATTAAAAGCATGCCAATTAAAAGTGAAAATGAGCTGTAATTAACATGAAATAATATGTCAGTGTCTCTTGGTCCGTTCTATTTAGACAACTGGGAGTGAGCAAAGGGAGAAGTTACTGGTGGGAGAGAAAATCTGTAATAACTCTGGATATAATTGTATCTTGCTCTGTGGCCCTGCCTATGTATAATTCCTGTTTAAAGGTTTGTGTGGACATTAGCAAGGAGTTGCACATGAATTTTAATGCACAAGGTCGTTTTTTTTTCCAAGTTGTGTTATGTGGATAAAACATTACCACCATTTTGAACATAACAGCCCAAAAAGAACAGAGTTCATCTGTTCTTGCTGATAAAGCAATATTGATCACACAGCCAACAGTTCCCTGCATTCTGGACATCAGACTTGTGAACTTCACCAGCTTGGACCAATTTAATATGTCATCCATAAACAATAATGTAATAAAAACAAAATGCTGGCAAAACTCAGTGGGTCGGGCAGTATCTGTGGAAAGAGAAAAATCAACGTTTTGGGTCTGTGAACACCTTTGTCAGAACTGAGAAGGAGAGAGAGATGCGTGTTAGGTTTCAGTAGTGGGGAGCTGGGAGAGTGATATGGAGAACAAAGGGAATGACTGATGGGGCAAGTCAAGATGATTTTTTAATTTTTATTTGCCTTCTGTATTGTCACTGAATATGCACTACTATAGGCAGTGAGACAACTGACTGTAAAAATAAGAAACAAAAGAAATATATACCCTAGTCCTGGAGCACTGAAGAGTCTGATTAGCAATGTTACGAATTATACCTGTTCCCTTTTCAGAGTCTGAGAGTTGGTGCAAACATCATGTAAAATTGTTTGAGAGATCCTGATGTAACGAATCTCGGAGTTATGGGCCGCAGTTCAGCAACTTCCTGATTTCAGTTTCTAACAATGTAGGGTTGCCGGAAGTTTCTTCACTCTTCACTCTTTAATTCTTTGGATGTTGTATTTTTAAATGCAAAATTGAAGTCATAACCTCTAGATTTAGAACTGAATATCCTTTATGTATATCACACTTCATATTGAATATTTGCATCTCACTTTCTTATATCAAAGAACGTCATATAGAAAGAAACGAGGCAAAAAGGTTGTTTTACTACTTGGCAAGGTGTATTGAATGGTATGCTGTGGGAATCTGTTCTGGCCATCAAATTTTTACAATTCACATAAATGACTTGGATGAAGGCACTTGAAGGTTTGATAAATTTGTGCACAGGTACAGGAAATGATTTGGAAAGCTAACAATGTCGTTGCTGGGGAAATTGAATAGAAAAGTACGGAAGTTGTATTTCACATACAGGGCATTGGCGAGACCACATCAAGAATTTACTGGACTTAAGTTGTCTTATGAGGGTATATCGGAAAGGCTAGGTTTGTTTTCTGGAAATTAGAGTGCAAGGGAATTGAACCACAAGACCCTGAAGGATTTTCACAGAATGGACATGGAGAAGACATTTCCTCCTGTGGGAGAATTAAAACTAGGGGTCACTGTTTAAAAAAGGTTGCTGGTTTAAGAGATGTGGGTGAAATATTTTGAGGGTTGATTTTGGAACTCTTTCCCAAAGGGTGGTGGAAGCAAAGTGTGAATATTTTTGAGACAAGAAAATACTTGATAAGCAAGGGTGTGAAGGTAGACAATGCAGAGCTAAGATTAGTCAGATCATCCATGCTCTTGAATGATGGAGCCAGCTCAAGAGCCTGAGTAACTGTCTTATTTGTATGTTCATATATACAAAAGTTTTGCCATGTTGTGAAATTTAATGTGAAGTATTGTATTCTATTGATTTACCAAATTGTTAATGTGGATTTTCCATTATTATGATATTTAAGACCTTTCTAATAGGGGTGCTGGGCATAACAATTGTTATTGTATGTCATTGAGGGGTCCAGACAAATGATCCAGAGATGCTGATGCTACTCCTTTGTAGCTGGGTAATTTAAAACTTGTATTCAGAATTGTTAGCTAATATATTGTCATTTTGTGGATGTCCTTTTGGGGAGAAAATTTGTCTCAAGTCCCATAGTAGTGTGGTTAATTCTTGGCTCTTCTGAAATTGCCCAGCAAGCCACTCAATCATCAAGGTGATGGCTCACCATCAATTTCGAGGGCAAAGGTTACACAGTAAATGCTGACTTTGTGATGCCCATTTTCCCAATAATGAACCTTTGGTTGTGTTATGATTTTAGATGCCTTTATAATAATTCTTGGGATGATGTCTTTGGCATTGAATCTAACTGAATTTAAAAATTATTTTTTAAGGTAATTTCCTTTTACCTGAGCTGCCTTCCTCAATCCCAGCATTGCAAAGCCTTGGAAAGATTCCCTTCCATGATGCCAACTAATGTTGAACTGGCATTAAGGTAAATATGTGAAAAGTTGGATTGAAAATCTCTGCTCTTTTATGTTTAAAGTTTTTAATCTTTAGGTACACAGATTGCTAGGAATTGCTAATTGATTTAATGTTGAAATTGGTTTCAACTGCTTGTGTTCTTAATGCAGGATACTGGAGCAGGAGTGGAAGGAGGGTAATATCCAGCACCTCAAGTTACAATTGAAAATGTATACACATTCTCTACCAATCTGTTTGCCGATTTGGAAAATGTAATTGCATGTTTTTATTTTTGCTATTTTATTGCTAATTCATAAAACTTGATAAGCAACTACTAAAATCTAATCTGAATAGTACTGGCTTTTTCAGAATATTGAATTAGAATAATTGTTTAAAAAATTCATTGCAAGAAACATGGCGTTTACTTTCTGTAAGATTGTCAAATCAATCAACATGTTGGAAGTTCTGTTTTTGGAAACCCAGATTTCAGTTGAGTATTTTAAAGTCAATTTTAGTTCTCGTTAAGATGAAAGTTATTATCCATTGCTGTACCCAGTATTGGTACATATTTCCAGGATCAAGTTCAAGTTTATTGTCGTAGGCATACATACACAGTATAAATGCCACTAAAATTAGCCTTTTGCAGCACGGTACATCTACAAATGTAAGTAAACAGGAACTTAAATTAACATAAATGATACATAACTTGCACGACAAAAGAAACATAACACTAGTGCAAGCTGAGAGAGGGAAAAAGAAAAAAGAGAGTGTAAAGTTTTCAATATATTACCATCACAATACTTAACCACAGAATAATACAGTTGTGTCCTGAATGTGAATATTAATGTATTTTGATAACTTCCTACATTTTATTTATGAGCAACCACAAGCCTTGAAATATAACTAAACCTGTTCTGTTTTTCTCTCTATTAGAGCCATAGTTGTTGAAAGCATGTTGAGGGACCACCAGAATGAGGTATGTCCACGTGCTTTGCATTCTTGGTTCTCTTGTGCAGAATTCAATCTAGTGGAGTTCTCATTATAAAGCAAGTTTGGTTTTGCTCAGTTTTTTTTAAAAATAATATTAGTTGTACTTCATTCCAGCTTGTTCACTTGCTTAGGCTTTCTGTCTAAAATCTTTTCAAATCTGCTCTGAAGATTTTAATCATTGCTTATTGTTTTTTTTGTCCCTGCTCCTTGTTCAGAACTATGCACACCATTTCATGTTTTGAAGTTACCTTTGCACTCTATTACACTGGAAATGTATTATCTGCATGAATCTTCTATAAATCTAATTGAAGCCATTGTAGTAGTTCTGTAGTGTTGTTTCTCGTGAATTTCTAGTCCTCACATAAGTGCTCCCACTGGGTCTTTGCTGTTTTTTCAGGTTCGTCACCTCTATCAACGAGCTCTTCAGAAGTTACCGCTTTGTGCATCGCTATGGAAAGATGTAAAGTTTCCTACTTATGTTTTTTTTTAATTTTCTATGATTCATAATTTATAATTTAGCTGTTAAATGGAATTTTCAGTTGTTTTTCGAGTTTGCAAGAGAGATACAGATTTTTATAAAAGCAACCATTTCCACTGACAGGGTAATGTTTAATCTGTGACCAGGTCTTACTTAAGTGCTTCCCCTATCTCTTTCAGCAACTCTTGTTTGAAGCTTCAGAAGGAGGTAAAACTGATAATCTCAGAAAACTAGTTGCCAGGTGCCAGGAGATTGGCGTCAGCTTAGATGAGCTCTTAAATTTAAGCCCTTCCCAGAACAGAGGGCATTGATTACAGAGCACAAAAATCTTGCCACATCCCCCACGTTAAGAGGTGGCTCTTCAAGACCTGGCTCCTCTGTAGCTGATGTCTGCAAATGCAGGTAGTAATGAGTGGAGATGCACTTGTCCACCGACTTTCTACTCTTCGTGGTCAAAAACAGTTGGAGTTTACGCACCAGTGACCCAAAGCAAGATCCATGAACTCTACTTGGCCTCTCAGGGCCCTGTCAGATTCTCGTAACATCACGTCCGTAAGTATGGTACTTCACAATGATGAATCCTTTTTCTTTCTTAATGTTTGTCTTTAGTCTTGACGCAAACTGATGCATGTAAAATTGGCTAAATTTAGTGCAGTTTTATGCACATGAATAGGGCAGATTTTTTCCCCCTTTTCTCCCTTCCCTCGTTAAACTTCTATTGAGATTTTTTTATTGCAGGTTCAAAAGCAGCAGGTTTCAAAGAAAAAGTGTTGTTGCCATGGTACAGAGTCCAAAGTGACTGCTTGCCTGGTGAAGATTCCTGGAGGGGTTGCATTTTGCCCTTTCTTGTATACTCAGTGTGGTGGGCTTGCTGCTGCAAGGACTCTGTTTTATGTATTAACGTACTTGAAGACGAGACCTACTGCAGTGGAAAAGTTGGAACACTAAAATTTATGCATGCCAGTGCATCAGTTTTTGAGGCTGGTCAAAATTTATGTGCAATCTTGGTTTGTGAAAATTTATTTATTTTATGGTTTAAACAAAACTTGAAGAATGACAAGTATTTGACAAATAAACTTTTGTACTAAATAGTTACTTTGTAAGTATTCTTATACAATGTGTTTATATTTGAGTATTTTCAATACATGCTTTATCAAAAAAAATGCTTGTTGTCTTTCTTTTAAAATATTGAATACTAGATGTCTTAACATTGAACAAAATGGTTTTAGTGGCAGTTGTGTATAATGGATTGTTGAAATCAAAAGTAACATAAAAATGTGCAGCTTACAGCACAGAAAATACATCAATTTTGTTGCAGCTTTTGATGAAAATGTTAGTAGATAAGGAAAGCTCTTATCTACTAACGTTTAATCAAATCTAAAGCAGTTTCACATCAAATATGCTATTTACAACACTTTTAAAGGTACAAAACAACAGCCATTTTGCATCCAGTAAGTCCCACCAACAATAGTGAAGTGAGTGATAAGTTAATCAATTGTTCTGGTGGTCGATATACATCAGCTATGACTTCTGATTTTTTTTTTTCCCCTGCTCCTCTTCAAATCCAAACAAAGGTTTGAATTCATAATTTTTCACATAATGTCCCAGAATGCTTCACAGAAAAATTAAATATTTTTCAAGTGCAGATACTGTTGCAATATAGGAAATGTGACAGGGACATTGGATACAGCAGGGTTGCCTAAACAGTAGAGTGATAATGGCTGGGTAATCTTTTAGTGACTTTATGTAAGGGAGGAGAAAATGTTGGTCAGAACACAGCAAAGTTGCTCCTTTTTCAAAATAGTCCCATGAGGAATTTTATGTTCACTAAAGATGACAGACAAGGCTTCCTTTTAATGTCTTAACCAAAAAAACCAAAACCAAATATATTACTGAGAGTACTCCAATGATGCAGCACTCAGTAATAGATTGCTAGGCTAAGTTTTGTATTTAAATTCCTCAACCACAGCAAACATAAGAATAGAGCAGTGGTCTTTTACAAATATCCAGTGGGGACCTTTGTTCAATGAACATAGATTGTGTGCTCACATCTGGCTCAGTCAATAGCATTGTGCTGAGATGAGCTAATTTGTGGGTTTGAGAGGATTTATCATGACATTTAGGCTGCTATAAACATGCCTAAATGACTAATAAGTGAAAACAACTCTCGTGCATCCACAGAAGTCATAAATCAATAATACCATTGATGGCACAATGGTATTGGTGAGTGGTTATAGCAGGATCAGCAAAGATTCCCAATATCGCCTTTAAAACCAACTGTATTGCACTTAGAAAGCAAAGAAAGTACAAACTTAAGATTTTGAAATCTAAAATGCAAATAAACATTGCAGGGAATATTCAATGAACCTCACTGCATTGTGGAAAGATGGTATTTATGTACCTGTTGATCTTTTTACAAAATTTGAGTGCAAAGGCAGTAAATCAATTTTGGTCCTCTAACTAGACCACATAGTGTCTTTTTGATACAGCAAATGAGCTATTTGAGCAAGGCATACAGTTCACTCTGAAAAGATTGCACTAAGTCATGGTTGTCAGTCAAGACAAATTTCATTTGGGCTGTTGATTCAATAAATCAACAGACGTTGAGGCCTTGGAAAGGATGCAGAAGAGATCTATCAAAATGATCCCATTTTGAACCTCTTTTATGGTGAGACTGAAGCTGGGTTCATTGTACTTGGAATGAAAAAGATGAAAAGAAGATTTAATGGAGTTCAATATTATGTGTAGCTTATAGAGCAAGTGAAGAACATTCCACTGGCAGAGAGGTTGGTGATCAGAAGATGCAGTAAAAGTGATTGGCAAGATAACCAAAGGTGGCATGAGGAAACTTTTACAGACCAAATTGTATTCCAGAATACACTGCCTGAAAGTAGTGGGAATAGATTCAAAAGAGAACTTAATAAATACTTTGAGTAAAAGTTATGGACCCATAGAAAAAGAGCAGGTAGGTCCAATTAATTGGCTCACTCTACTAAAGGACTTGCACAGGCATATGTTGAATGGCCTTATGCACTGTATCATAAATCAATGATTGAGGAGCTGCAGTAAGATAAGCACAGTGTCTGTGTTCTTTACCAAAATGTCATGGATAACACATTGGATGGTATTCAGGCCTGGTCTAAAGTGTATACTGTTGACATTGAGTCTGATCTACATTGCCTCTATGCCAATCAGTCACTGAGCTGCAGTTTGCAGACGTTGTTCATGTAGGTACTTGTTCGGAGCCCAAGCTCCAAGTCGAAGTTGACTTATCTACCAAAGCAGGCTATTGAATGAGCCTTGCACTTAACATCTGCAAAACAAGGTCATCTCCCCACCATTCCCCCCCCCCCCCCACCAAACTCTTGGCTGTAAAGCAGATCTGACAATAAAAGACAATGACGCAACTCCTCTGCCCTGCCTGTATCTTGTCAACTACATCTCCATGAAGGCTGAAGTTGATGTCTTTGTTGTGCCAGCACAGCCTTTGGACATAGGAAAAAAAAAATGTTTGAAAAGAAAATTAAAATCTCAAACCCAGCTCGTGGTCTCCCTGCTATAGGAAGTCCACATCTGAGAAGCATCCAGGAGGATGAGGATTGCTGTAGTGATTCCCCACCCCCCGGATGCTTCTCAGATGTGGACTTCCTGAAGCAGGCACCCCAAAAGCACTGGAGGGAAAACAAAGCTATCAATAAAATCTTCCAAATCTATCGGCAAGGTAAGTGAAGCAATGTACTTCCCTGGGCCACCATCCCCAGCAAGGTAGTCCTAATTACACACAGATTGCACTAATGGGTAGGCCATACTGTTTGCATGCCACATACCAAACTCCCAAAATGGACATTCTTGTCTTTACAAAGCTCAGAATAGAACTTGGTGGACAGAGAAATGTTTCGGGATATTCTCAAAGAGTGCGTAATGTCCTCATTGATACATGGGAACTCCTGGCCTTTCCTGTTCAAAATGAAGTTTGAAATGGCATTGAATACAGTCATGGCTACACAGCCAACAACTTTCAAGATAGTAGTTCATTGAGAAAGGTGTTAGATAAATCTAACTCTGAACACTGCAACTCTCTCTCTCACTTTAGGAAATTCCAACACAATGACTGCCAAAAAGGGTATGGAAAATCGCCCTTGGAGAACAAATAAAATCTGACAAATCCAAACTTATGCATTTTACAGTAACTTGATTTGCGAAAACGATGCATTCCTGGAAGCTATTGGTAAATGAAAAGACTGGGTAAAATACATTGTGAATATTTTGGTATTGTGCATCCATGGATGGGAGTGGTGTGCTATTCATTCTAGCAAAAAGTAAATTCATAAATCAAAGACAGGTACCCTAAAGAGTCAGTGACATTATATGGTGAAAGTTGTAAGTTGAATATTAGGAATCAAAGAATAACTATACTTAATTTCACAGTCCTCATGTAATTTGGCACCTATCATTTGTAGAGGATAGAAATGGGACATTTTTATCCTTGTTACCATTTCAGTGGTTTGACTATGCTACTTACCATGGAAGAAATATTTGGGGAGCTTGGACAGTGGAAAGAGGAGGTAAAAGGGTGGGTCATGAATCTCTTGCAATTTGCACAGGATGGTGCTGTGTTGGTGGTGGTGAAGAAGTGAAGTGCACACTACTCCAGCTGTGACCTAATGTACCATATTGAATACAAGAAACCTGTATGCTGTCTTAACCACCTTAGTTCAGGATGCCTCCTTTAGAGGAGGACTTCATCTAAAATGTGAACTAATACTTCTGTTTATCTGGAAAGATGTGGTATGGTTAAAAAATGTACTTGGCAGTTTAAGGCTTGGATACTCAGCCTAGTTAATTACCCTTAGGCCAAACATGATGACAGATAAATGACCAGAAATCCTATCTGTGGCTATTTCCTTAGTAATATTGCTTTAAGGGAACACTTGTCAAAATAGTAACTGATAAGTGTGTGGAATATTGGCAATCCTGTTCAGCTGGCATTGCCAAACCAGGTTTTAGAAATGAAGTGCTTTCTTCTTAACCAGTCTGAAACCAGTGACACCCATTTGAAATGTAAGCTTGTAGTGATCTGCAGTGACTTAAGAATAATTGAGCCACTGAGGACAGGAAATCTGCCAATTTCACCAGGTCAATGGCTGATTATCCATGTGTTTTTTTTACAATGCATCTTTAAATAGAAAATAGAGGATGACTGTAATGAAGAAAATTTTCTTCCTCCCAATCTTAAGAATATTACAAATAGTTCTGGTCCATTAATTCTTTCCTATGCTATTAAATAATTGAATAATGTTCATTTCCCAGACAAATATGACTTTTGTTGGCATCCTTGTGTCTAGCAGGCTTAAACATACAAGCATCCAACAGTATAAAGAAGTCTGGGCAAACCAAGTTCTGTTTATTCAACAAGTCCTGATGAGAATTGTTTAGTTTTCTCTAACCATGATGCTTTTTTTAAAAAAAAATGTTGAGTTTTATTTACTCCACTTAATTCGTTCCCACAGATTTGGATTCTTCCTGTTCCCAAGGCTTTACCTAGAGCAGTGAGTATCTTTGACAAAAATTAATTGCTAAGTAACTTGCTGGTCCTCCTCCGCTTTGGACAGACTTTGTTATCCAGTTAGCCTCTTCATGTAATAAACAAGATTGAAACCCATCATGTGGAGAAAGATTGACCCCAATGTTTCACTGTTCCAGGCCACTAAGTATATAAACAATTCTTTATAATTGCTGTTCTTCCACCCATCAGTGTAGTTTATTTTGCCCCATAGGGCAATGCCAGCTCTGAGGGCAATGCCATCAATCCCATTCCCCCACTTATTTCTCGTAACCTATTCTATCATACATGCCTATCAACACACCGCTGATTCTCCCACCGGCCATCTACACCAGGGGTTATTTACAATAGCCAATTAATCTACCAGCCGCATCTTTGGGATGAGAGGGGAGGCCCATGTCACAGGGAGAACATGTGAACACATAGAACGGAGCACCAGAGATTAGAATCGAACCTGGGTTGTTGGAGCTGTGAGACAGCTGCACTACTTGCAAAGCTACCATGCTGCCCATCAGAATCTCCTGGGTTGAAGTGCATTGAAGACTTGGTGTATAATCTTGCCAATGTTCCAGTGTAATACTGACAGAATGCTACATTGCCATAGATGCTGAGTTTTGGTAGCAATTTTAAACAAGGCTTCATCCTACTGAATAAATTTTAGATATTATAGGGCACTACTTGAAGAAAAGATGGTTAATAAATCTCATCAGTGAAGACCAAATTAATTTTATTGCTGTTTCAGATATGCACACTTAGGAATTTCACAGAATTACAAATTATTAATGAAGAAACCCTTTCATCCCATGATAATTCATGAAGAGTGATCTTACATTCTTGCGTGAAATCATCAACCTATTTTTAATATGAATTAAATGTTTACTTCCACCCTTCTATCTGGAAGTTCATTTCATATACAGATAGTCTCTTTGAAGAATTTCTTAAAATCATTACCAAAATGGCCTGCTTTAGGAATTTCCTCTTACAAAATTAGACCCCCTGCTCTGACTGCACAATTTAAACTTATCTGTACTTTCAGTGACCTTTATTATCTCTAATGTCATCTTCCTCTTACTAACTTCCTTTATTAAAAACAACCACAATCTCTTTCCATAACAAATCCCCATCACCTGAGATTGGCCTCATGGCTCTATACAATTCCCCTACGAGGATGACTGTCTCTCTTGTTTCTTGGTAGTCTAAGCCTAACACAATCTTCAAGACGAGGCCTGATTAGAGCACTTGAAATTTGATCATTTTTTTCTCTGATAATTTGGACCCTGTCATTAAATATTTTATTGACATTGTGACTTGTTACCCTGCATTACTTCAACATTGCTAAGAACCTTGAATTTCTTTCACCTTCATCATTACAGGTCACTAGAAATCCAATTGCGTATCTCTGAAATGAACAGTTATGCAATTGAAGTTCTGGAGATCTGTAAATGATATTGAAACAGTCATAGATGAAAGGCAACTGAAAGGTGATTTTCCTTCCTTCCCCCACAGAGTGAATCACGTTAATCGTTTTTGTTGTTTTGCATCACTCCAGAACTTTGGACACTGGCATTAAAGAAACAAAAAAAATCTTGAAGAGAAAATTGAATGGGCTTGTAAGGGTTAAGAAAATGAGAGTGGAGACAGTGGAACTTTCTTCTTCATAGTATCCATTGACGTTTTCAATGGTTGTCAGTGCCTCACAAATCTCCCTAATCTCACTCAACACTGTGATAAAAAACATCTGTGTGGAGGAATTATTTGTTTTGAGCCCATTTACAATGTCTTGGACTTCCAACTCATTTACAGCAAAGTGGTTGATGTTACTTGGTATGTTTTGGCTTAGGAACTGTGTGTTGCTTATGTTGTCCCTTCTGAATACTCAGAAGTAGTGGTTACTTTGGATATTTGTTATTTCCAGCTAATGCTTTGAGTCTAATTAACAGTGTCTGAATGTCAAAGTACTTGTCGAATAGTCTAGGATGTTTCTGAAAGTCTTTCAATTCAACTCTCAGGACCCATTTTCAAAATTTCAACAGTAACATATTGAAATGCGATTTGAGTAGAATTTCTGGATCCTTTTACTTTTATGTAGAATTAATAATAGCCATGCCTTCACCGGTAGTACTATCCCTCTGAGTGAGAAGGTTATGGGTTCAAATCCCACTCTGCAGACTTGAGCACAGAAATCTGGTCTCGTGCTATAGGGCAGAATTTGAGGGAGTGTTGCACTGTTGGGGTTGCTGTCTTTCAGGTAAGATATTGAATCAAGATACCATCTCCCTAAAATGATGGCTTGGGTTCCTTAGAGAGGTCCTCTTTAATGTGGCCAGTGTTTATCCACAACCCAACACCCATCTGGCTCTATCAAGTTGCTCTGTCAGTTTGTGTATGCTATTTGCAAATTGCCTGCTATATTTACAACATCACACCAATGACTACACTTCAGAAGTAGTTCACTGGCTGTTTAATGTGCTTTGGGACAGAAATAATATTAAAATACATGTTTTTCTAGTTCCCATTATTAGTGCTCATTAACATCTTTTAAAACAGCATCCCCATTAAAACCTGAATTGTTAAGAATAATTTCATTCATGGTGTGTAGGTTTACCTGCTCAGAATGCAAAATCAGGAATTGGCAAAGGATTTTATTTCTAAAAGGTATTTTCTATGTAGTTTGCTCTGTAAATAGGCTAACTGTGCCCACACCAGAAGGGATTTTTTTTTGTTATGAATTTACAGGAGTTCCCTTAAATGAATTGCTGTAAATATTTTGGTTTCAAGTACAATCAATTCTCTACATTGGAATTAAACCCAAGGGTATTCTCTCAAAGGGTGGTGGTATTGTAAGTGGTAGATTTCCATATTGTTAACTAGTTTTAACCTTCTCAGAACTACTTCCAGTGCATTAACATTCTTCCTTAAATAAAAAGACAATTACTATCTCACCTATGCCCCATAAACTGAAGCATAACTATTGTCGAGTCACAGGGTTATACAGCTTTCTGCACAGATCACACTTATGGAAGCATTTGTCATGCATTAGTGACCTAATTGTCCAAAGACTTGTCATATACATTCGCCGCAGGAATCTTGGAGAGGTTTGGCACATCCTTAAAGGGGGTCACCGTGACTTCCATACACCTATGATAATTACAATTCCCTTTGATCTCTTAGATCAGTTGCTAATATAAGTTAATCTGGCAGTTTGGCACGTATCCTTTAGTCCTTGAGGGAGAATAGTTGATAGCCACAGCCTCTGAACAGAAAATAGTGCATTAAAGCACAATTGTCAGATTGAATCACAGAAAATCTTGTTTTCCCATATTAATGTTTGCCTGTCAACAGGATTACAGTAGGAATTGCAATTATAGAACTAAATAGGTTGATGGAAGAATAACAGAATTGATTTGAATTGGTTTATTGTCATTTGTACCATGGGACAGTAATCTTGCATTCCGTTTTTACAGATCAATTTATTACACAGTGCATTGAGGTAGTATAGGGTAAAACAATACAGAATGCAGAGTAAAGTGTCACAGTTACAGAGAAAGTGCCACAGTTACAGAGGAAGTGCAGGTCGACAATAACGTCCAAGGTCATAATGAGGTAGATTGTGAGGTCAAGAGTCTATCTTATCGTACTAGGGATCAATAGTCTTATAACAGTGGGATAGAAGCTCTCTTGAGCCTGGTGGTATGTGCTTTCAGGCTTTTGTATCTTCTGCCCAAAGGGAGTGGGGAGATGTCCAGGGTGGATGGGGTCTTTGATTATGTTGGCTATGTTACCGAGGCAGCGAGAAGTATAGACAGAGTCCATGGAGGGGAGGCTGGTTTCCATGATGTGCTGAGCTGTGTCCACAACTCTCTGCAGTTTCTTACGGTCCCGGGCAGTGATGCATCTGGATAGGCTGCTTTCTATGGTGCATCGATAAAAGTTGGTGAGTGTCAAAGGGGACATGCCCAAATTTCTTTAGCCTCCTGAGGAAGTAAAGGTGCTGGTGAGCTTTCCTGGCTGTGATGTCTACATGGTTGGACCAGGAGAGGCTATTGACGATGTTCGCTCTTTGGAACTTGAAGCTCTCAACCCTCTCGACCTCAGCACCGTTGATGTACACAGGAGCATGTGTACTGCCCCCCTTCCTGAAGTCAATGATCAGCTCTTTTGTTTTTCTGACATTGAGGGAAAGGTTGTTGTCATGACACCATGTCACTAAGCTCTCGATCTCCTTCCTGTACTTTGACTCATCGTTATTTGAGATACGGCCCACTACGGTGGTGTCATCTGCAAACTTGTAAATGGAGTTGGAGCAGAATCTGGCCACGCAGTCATGAGTGTATAGGGGGTAGAGTAGAGGGCTGAGGACACAGCCTTGTGGGGCACCAGTGATGAGAATAATGGTGCTGGAGGTGGTGTTGCTGCCTATCCTCACTGATTGCTGTCTGTTGATCAGGAAGTCAAGGATCCAGTTGCAAAGGGAAGTGTTGAGTGCCAGGTCTCGGAGTTTGGTGATGAGTTTGCTTGTACTGAAGGCAGAGCTGTAGTCAATAAACAATAGTCTAACGTTAATGTCTTTCCTGTCCAGATCTTCTAGAGATAAGTGTAGGGTCAGGGAGATGGCATCTGCCATAGATCTGTTTCAGCAGCAGGCGAATTGCAGTGGGTCAATGTTTTCTGGGAGGCTGGAGTTGATGCATGCCATGACCAGCTTCTCAAAGCACTTCATGATGGTGGATGTCAGAGCCACCAGGCTGTAGTCATTATGGCACGTTACCTTGTTTTTCTTGGGTACCGGGATGACAGTGGTCTTCTTAAAGCAGGTGGGAACCTCTGATTGAAGCAGGGAGAGGTTAAAAATGTCTGCAAATACCCCCGCCAGCTGATCTGCACAGGATCTAAGGACACAGCCAGGGACACAATCCAGGCCATATGCTTTCCGCCTGTTCACTCTCCAGAAGACTCATCTTGCATCCTCAACAGTGACTTCTTCCTTAGGAGCAAAACAGGAGATGAGAGACCAAGGAGCAGTGAGTCCCTCACAGATCAGGTCTGAAACTGTTTAAAAAGTTTGTTTTTTCGTGGGCTTTTTCCTTAGGAGAGAAACAGGAGCTGAGAGACCAAGGAGCAGTGGGTCCCTCACAGGTCTGGGCTAATTTAGGAAGGGCCAGTAAAAAGGAGGTCGTGTCAAGTGAAGCAGCCATTGTTGGAGTGGACAGAGTCAGAGTGAGTGGCTTTGGCACAACAGACTTCGGCATCAAGAGGCGGAGGCCATCTGCAACAACACTGGTGAGTAGCTGGTAAGTAAAGTTAAGGTTTACTGTTATTGTTATAACTTGTAAGTAGGCCACAGCCAGGTAGGAAAAAAAATAGTTCAGATGGAGGGCAAGGCGATGTGCTGCAGCTGCATGATGTGGGAGTTAGTGAACCCTGCTGTGGTGCACGGTGACCACATCTGCAGTAAGTGCTTGAGGCTGGAAGAACTTCGACTCAGAATTGATGAGCTGCTTCAAACACTGCAAAGCATCGGGGAGGGAGAGTGTTATGTAGATGCTGTGCATCGGGAGGCAGTCACCACCCCTTAGAGCAGGTACTTCTAGGGTCCAGGAGGCAGATAGATGGGTGACTGTCAGGGGAGAGGAAGAGAAAGGGAACAGGCAGACAGAGCAGAGAACCCCGGAGGCTGTTCCCCTCAAAAACAGGTATCCTGCTTTGGATGCCGTTGAGGGATCAAGTGGCAGTAGCCAGGTCTCTGGCACTGGGACTGGTCCTGCAGCTCAGAAGGGAAAGGAGGAGAAGAGGAGGTCAATAGTGATAGGGGACTCTAGTCAGGGGAACAGACAGGAGGTTCTGTGGACATGAGCGAGAATCCCGGTTGGTATGTTGCCTCCCAGGTGCCAGGGTCCAGGATGTCTCTGATCAGGTCCACAGTGTTCTTGTGCGGGAGGGAAAGCAGCCAGACGTCGTGGTACATGTTGGTACCAACGACATAGGTAGAAAGAGGGATGAGGTCCTGAAAAGTGAGTTTAGGGAGCTAGGCAGAAGGCTGAAGAACAGGACCTCAAGGGCAGCAATCTCTGGATTGCTGCCAGTGCCATGTGATAGTGAAGATAAGAATAGGAGGCGATGACAGGTGAATGCATGGCTGAGGAGTTGGTGCAGGGGGCAAGGTTTTAGATTTTTGGATCATTGGGATCTCTTCTGGGGAAGGAGGGACCTATACAGATTGGATGGGTTACACCTGAGCTCAAGGGGGACCAATATCCTAGCAGGCAGCTTTGCTAGTGTGGTTCGGGAGGGTTTAAACTAGTTTTCAAGGGGGATGGGAACTGGAGGGATAGGTCAAGTGCATGGAGTAAAGCCAGATCTAACATATAGAGAGACTTTGAGGAAGGAGAAGCAGAGTATAGGGTATAAAAGTAGGAAGGTGGATGGGCTTTACTTAAAAGCAAGAAGCATCAGGAATAAGGGTGATGAACTGAGAGCATGGATAAATACATGGAACTATGATATTGCGGCTCTTGGAGAGACTTGGCTGTCACCAGAGCAAAAATAGATACTGAATATTCCCGGATTTCAGTGTTTTAAAAGGGATGGGGAGGGGGGGAGAAGAGAAGGAGAGGTGGTGTTACTGGTCAGGGACACTATTACAGCTGCAGAAAGGGTGGATAATGTAGCAGGATCCTCTCTAGAGTCAGTATGGGTGGCAGTTAGGAACAAGAAAGGAGCAGTTACTCCACTAGGAGTATTCTATAGGCCCCCTGCTAGCAGCAAGGATACTGAGTAGCAGATCGGGAGGCAGATTTTGGAAAGGTGCAAAAATAACAGGGTTGTTATCATGGGAGACTTCAACTTCCCAAATATTGATTGGCACCTGCTTAGTACAAAAGGTTTAGACAGGGCAGAGTCTGTTAAGTGTGTCCAGGACAGATTCCTTTCATAGTATGTTGTCAGGCCGAATAGAGGGAATGCCATATTAGATCTCGTATTAGGTCATGAACCAGGTCAGGTGACAAATCTCTTAGTGGGTGAGCATTTGGGGGACAGTGACCACCGCTCCCTAACATTTAGCATTGTGATGGACAAGAGTAGGAGCAAAGAGGACAGGAAAATATTTAATTGGGGAAGAGCAAATTATGAGGCTATAAGGCTAGAACTTGCGAGTGTGAATTCAGATGACATTTTTGAAGGGAAATGTACTATGGAGATGTGGTCGATGTTCAGGGATCTCTTGCAGGATGTTAGGGATAAATTTGTCCCGGTGAGGCAGAGAAAGAATGGCAGGGTTAAGGAACCATGGTTGACGAGAGGTGGAACATCTAGTTAGGAGGAAGAAGGCAGCATATGTAAGGTTTAGGCAGCAAGGATCAGATAGGTCTCTTGAGGAATATAGGGTAACAAGGAAGGAATTTAAGAAGGGGCTGAGGAGAGCAAGAAGGGGACATGAAAAGGCCTTGGTGAGTAAGGTGAAGGAAAACCCCAAGGCATTTTTCATTAATGTGAAGAGCAGAAGGATGACGGGAGTAAAGGTAGGACTGATTAGGGACAAAGGTGGGAAGATGTGCCTGGAAGCTGTGGAAGTGGGTTAGGTCCTCAATGAATACTTCTCTTTAGTATTCACCAAGGAGAAGGGGCCTTGATGACGCTGAGGACAGTGTTGGTAAGGTTAATGTTCTAGAGGATGTTGATATCAAAAGAGAGGATGTGTTGGAGCTGTTAGAAAATATTAGGACAGATAAATCCCTGGGGCCAGACGGAATATTCCCCAGGCTGCTCCGAGAGGTGAGGGAGGAGATTGCTGAGCCTTTGGCTAGGATCTTTGAGTCCTCATTGACCACTGGAATGCTACTGGAGGATTGGAGGGTGGCAAATGTCCCCTTATTCAAAAAAGGTAGTAGGGATAGTCCGGGGAATTATAGACCAGTGAGCCTTATGTCTGTGGTGGGCAAGCTGTTGGAAAGGATTCTTAAACATACAGTAGGATCTATGGGCATTTAGAGAATCATGATCTGATCAGGGACAGCCAGCATGGCTTTGTGAGGGGCAGATCATGTCTCACAAGCCTGATAGTGTTCTTTGAGGAGGTGACTAGACAGATTGATGAGGGTAGTGCAGTATATGTGGTCTACATGGATCTGCATGTAAGGCATTTGACAAGGTTCCACGTGGTAGGCTTCTTCAGAAGGTCAGAGGGCATGGGATCCAGGGAAGTTTGGCCGTGTGGATTCAGAATTGGCTTGCCTGTAGAAAGCAGAGGGTTGTGGTGGAGGGAGTGCATTCAGATTGGAGGGCTGTGACTAGCGGTGTCCCACAAGGATCGGTTCTGAAACCTTTGCTTTTTGTGATTTTTCTTAATGACTTGGATGGGGGGTAGAAGGGTGGGTTGGCAAGTTTGCAGATGACACAAAGGTTGGTAGTGTTGTGGATAGTGTAGAGGATTGTCGAAGATTGCAGAGGGACATTGATAGGATGCAGAGCTGGGCTGAGAAGTGGCAGATAGAGTTCAATCCAGAGAAGTGTGAGGTGGTACACTTTGGAAGGACAAACTCCAAGGCAGAATACAAGGCAGGATTCTTGGCAGTGTGGAGGAGCAGAGAGATCTGGGGGTCCATATCCACAGATCCCTGAAAGTTGCCTCACAGGTGGATAGGGTAGTTAAGAAAGCTTATGGGGTGTTAGCTTTCATAAGTCAAGGGATTGAGTTTAAGAGCTGTGAGGTAATGATGCAGCTCTACAAAAATCTGGTTAGACCACACTTGGAGTACTGTGTCCAGTTCTGGTCGCCTCATTATAGGAAGGATGTGGAAGTTTTGGAAAGGGTGCAGAGGTGATTTACCAGAATGCTGCCTGGATTGGAGAGTATGGATTATGAGGAGAGGCTAAGGGAGCTAGGGCTTTACTCTTTGGAGAGAAGGAGGATGAGAGGAGACTTGATAGAGGTATACAAAATATTATGAGGAATAGATAGACAGCCAGTGCCTCTTTCCCAGGGCACCAATGCTGAATACAAGAGGGCATGGCTTTAAATAATGGGTGGGAAGTTCAAGGGAAATATCAGAGCGAGGTTTCTCACCCAGAGAGTGGTCAGTGCATGGAATGCGCTGCCTGGGGCAGTGGTGGAGGCAGATACATTGGTCAAGTTCAAGAGATTGTTAGATAAGCATATGGAGGAATTTAAAATAGAGGGATATGTGGGAGGAAGGGGTTAGATCGTATTAGGCGAGGTTTAAAGTTCGGCACAACATTGTGGGCCGAAGGGCCTGTATTGTGCTGTACTGTTCTATGGGTTCAGGTGCGTTGGAGGCTGTTGGGGTGGGTGGTAACAAACCAATCCCGTTCTATTCAAAACGTACATAGAATGCATTAGACTTTCTGAATGAGCCTTCCATGAGGAATCTTATCAAATGCCTTACTGAAACCCATGTATACTACATCCACTACTTTGCCTTCATCAATGTGCTTTGTCACATCCTCAAAGAATTCAATCAGGCTCATGAGGCATGACCTGCCCCTCACAAAGCCATGCTGACTGTCCCTAATGCTTCTCCAAATGCCCATATATCCTGTCTCTAATAATCTTCTCCAGTAATTTTCCCACCACTGAAGTAAGAGTCACTGGCCTGTAATTCCCAGGGTTATCCCTATTCCCTTTCTTGAACAAAGGAACAACATTTGCCACCTTCCAATCATCTGGCACTACTCCTGTGGCCAATGAAGATGCGCAGCAATCTCTTCCCTCACTTCCCGCAATAACCTTGGATATATCCCGTCCGGCCCCAGTGATTTATCTCTCCTAATGTTTATCTAATAGTTCCAGCACATCCTCTTTCCTCATGTTGACATGCCCTAGTGTATCAGCCTGTTGTACGCCATCCTCACAAACGTCAAGGTCTCTCTCACTGGTGAATACTGAAGCAAAGTACTCATTAAGGATCTCCCCTACCTCTTCCAACTCCAGGCACGTGTTTCCTCTTTTATCCCTGATCATTCCTATCCTCACTCTAGTCATCGTCCTATTCTTCATATATGTGTAGAACGCCTTGGGGTTTTCCTTAATCCTACTCGCCAAGTCCTTTGCATGCCCCCTTCTAGCTCTCCTAAGTCCATTCTTAAGCTCCCTCCTGGCTACCTTGTAACTCTCCAGAGCCCTGCCTGATCCTTGCTTTCTAAACCCTAGGGTAAGCTTCTTTCTTCCTCTTGACAAGATATTCCATGTCTCTTGTCAACCATGGTTCCTTCACTCTACCATCCTTACCTGCCTCAATGGGACAAACCCATGCAAGTGTTCCCTAAACAACCTCCACATTTCTGTTGTGCACTTCCCCGAGAACCAAGTTCCTGCCTAATGGCATCATAATCCCCCTCCCCCAATTAAATACTTTCCCATATTGTCTGCTCCTATCCCTCTCCAACACTATGGTAAAGGTCAAGAAGTTATGGTCACTGTCTCCAAAATGCTCTCCCACCGAGAGATCTGAAACCTGATCAGGTCATTGCCTAGTATCACGTCCAGTATGGCCTCTCCTCTAGTCGGCCTGTCCACATACTGTGTCAAGAATCCTTCCTGGACACTCCTAACAAACTCTGCCCCCTCTATCCCTTTACACTAAGGAGGTGCCAATCAATATTAGGGAAGTTGAAATCACCCATGACAACAACCCTGTTATTTTTGCACCTCTCCAAAATATGTCTCCGATCTGCTCTTCAGTGTCTCTGCTGCTATTGGGGGCAGGGGGTTCTGTAGGATACTCCCAATAGAGTGATTGCTTCCTTCCCGTTTCTGACTTCCACCCACACTGACTCAGTAGATGATCCCTCCAGGACATCCTCCCTTTCTACAGCTGTGATACTGTCCCTGAACAGCAAAGCCATTCCCTCACCTCTTTTACCTCCGTCCCTGTCCCTTTTGAAACAGCAAAACCCCGGAATATCCAGCAGCCATTCCTGCCCTTGTGACAGCCAAGTCTCTGTAATGGCAACAACATTGTAGTTCCATGTACTTACCCATGCTCTAAGTTCATCACCTTTGTTCCTGATACTTCTCGCATATAAGTAGACACACTTCAGCCCATCCAACTGACTGAAATTTTGCCCTTTCAATTGCCTATCCTTCCTCACAGTCTTTCTACACTCTGCATCTACTTGTACACTAAATGGACCAACCTCTGGCCTATCACTCAGGTTCCTATTCCTCTGCCAAGCCAGCTTAAACCCTCCCCAACAGCTCTAGCAAACCTGCCTGCAAGAATATTTGTCACCCTCCAGTTCAGGTGTAACCCGTCCCTTTTGTACAGGTCATACCTTCCCCAGAAGAGATCCCAATGATCAACAAATCTGAAACCCTGCCCCCTGCACCAACTCCTCAGCCACACATTCATCTGCCAAATCAACCTATTCTTACCCTCACTGACACGTGGCACAGGCAGCAATCCAAAGATTGCTACCCTTCCAGTCCTGCTTTTCAGCTTCCTACCTAGCTCCCCATATTCCCTCTTCAGGACCTCATCTCTTTTTCTACCTTTGTCATTGGTACCAATATGTACCACGGCCTCTGTCTGTTCACCCTCCCCCTTCAGAATGCTGTGGACCCGATCCAAGACGTCCCTGACCATGGCACCCAGGAGGCAACATACCATCCTGGAGTCTCTTTCACGTCCACAGCATCTCCTGCCTGCCCCCTTTTCCTATTGAATGACCTGTCACTACAGCTCTCCTCTTCTCCCCCCTTCCCTTCTGCACCACATGACCGGGCTCAGTGCCAGAGACCTAATTGTTCATAACTTAAGACTTCATTACATGTGAAAACTGTTAATCTTTTCTTTAAATACTGCAGGAAATAACACTCCGTTATCATTTAATTTTATCTCCCATTACTTGATGTTTGCAATAATTAAAGTATTTTTTAGATATCTTTATTAGTCACATGTACATCGAAACACAGTGAAATACATATTTTGTGTAGAGTGTTCTGGGAGCAGCCCACAAGTGTCGCCATGCTTCTGGCACCAACATAGCATGCTCACAACTTCCTAATCTGTACGTCTTTGGAATGTGAGAGGAAACTGGAGCATCCGGAGGAAACCCACGCAGATATGGGGAGAACGTACAAACTCATTACAGGCAGCGGCCAGAATTGAACCCGGGTCACTGGCACTGAAATAGCGTTACGCTAACCACTGCACTACCAGGCCTGCACTATACTACTGTGCCTGCCCTGTGGGACCTGGGGGAGGCCCACGCAGTTATAGGCAGTAGGTGCTAACTTCACACAGACAGTATTGGAAGTTGGGTTTGAGACTGTGTCTTTGGAATTGAGGCAGCAGCACTACCTGTTGAGTCACTGTGCCACTCCAAATATAATTGGTGTGGAAAAAAATACTGTATTTTAATAGTTAATATCCAGTACAGGATATGGGTTGACAAGTTAACTTTTAAACTGAATATTTATTACCTATTGTGAAGTAGATCTGATGTAGAATTTAAACTTTACAAAGTTATATTATAGAGAGCCTCAGACAGTCACCTGCAAAAGAAGGCACTTTATAAGGTATTTGATAAGGTCCGTCATTGCAGGTTGATTCAGAAGATAAAGGTGCATGGGATCCAGGGTGAATCGCAAGTTTGGATTCGGAACTGGTTTGCCCATAGAACAAAGTAGGGGTGAAAGGCTGTTATTCTGGCTGGAGGTCTGTGACCAGTGGTGTTCCGCAAGGATCGGAGCTGGGACCTCTGTTGTTTGTGATATATATCAATGACTTGGGTGAAAATTTAGATGCGTGGATTAGCAAATTTGCAGATGACACCAAGATTGGGTGGGGTTGTGGCAATGTAAAGGATTATCAAAGAATACAGCAGGATATAGATCAGTTGCAGATATGGGCAGAGAAGTGGCAGATGGAGTTTAATCCGGGCATGTGTGAGGTGTTGAACTTTGAGAGGTCAAATGAAAGGAGAAAGTGTGCCATTAATGGTAGGCCCCTTAATAGCTTTGGAGTCCAGGTCCATAGTTCACTGAAATTGGTTATGCAAGTGGATAAGGTGGTAAAGAATGTGTATGGCATGCTTACCTTCATTGGGAGGGGTGCTGAGTATCAGAGTAAGGAAGTCATGCTGCAGCTATATAAAACTTTAGTCAGACTGTACTTGGAATATTACGTGCAGTTCCAGTCACCCCAATATAGAAGGGATGTGGAGACTGGAAGGAGCAGAAGAGGTTTACCGGGGTGCTGCCTGGATTAGAGGGTATGAGCTATAAGGAAATGTTGGAAAAACTTGGGTTGTTCTCCCTAGCGCGTCAGAGGCTGAGGGGAGATCTGATGGAGGTTTTTAAAATTGTGAGAGGCATAGATAGGGCAGATGGGTCAGAATCGTTTCCCCAGGGTAGAAATGTCAAACACCAGAGGACATGCTTTTAAGGTTAGAGGGGGGATGTGAGGGGCAAGTTTTTTTTACACAGAGAGTGGTAGGTGCCTGGAATGGAATACCAAGGATAGTAGTGGAAGCAGGCAGTTTGTTGGGGTTTAAGAGACTTTTAGATGAACACGTAAATATGCAGGGAATGAAGGGATATGGGTGATGCAGGGGAAGAGGACATTTAGTGTAAATTGGCATCAGGATCGGCACAACATTATGGGACAGTCTGTCCAATGCTGTGCTGTTTTAAGGGATTCTTTGTTGATTCAGTTTTAGTGCATCGTTTAGGGATGGCCTTTCCTTCGGTGTGTCATCAAACATTTAAACCTGAACAAGTTTTGCTTCCTCTCCCTTTTGCTCATAGTGTTTTAATATTAAAAAACATTTACTTCCTTGACTTATCAAGTAGCATCCTCTATCACTGTAATCAACAAATGGGCCAGTAAGAACATTTATCTCAAGGGGGAATAAAAGCAATGTGCTGGAAATGCTGAGCAGGACAGGCAGCATTTGCTGAGGGGGAAACGGTTAATGTTTCAGGTTCTTCATCATGTCTGGTTAAATGAAAAAGCAAGTATGTTATAAGATGCAGAGAGTAGGAGATACAGAAAGAGGATAGGGTGGAGACCAGTGTTGTCCAGGTAATAAAATGTTTTTGGAACCATTAGATAAATGAGGGCAGTTCGAGACAGAATGCTGGAACTGTGAGGCAGGCCAGGCTAGTACAACAACTCAGATGGTATCTGTAAAGGGAGGAAAAACAAGAGTTGACCTTGCATCAGAACTGCCCAGTTTTGACACAAACACAAAATTGTTGAATTTAATATTGAATCCTGAAGTCTGCAACATAATCTAGACAGTAGATGAGGTGCTGTACCGTGAGCTTATTTTGGTCATGGTTCGAACCATGTTGGAAGCCAAGTACAGAGAAGTCAGAGTGGGAATTAAATGACAGGAAGCTCATAATCACTCTTGTACGCTGAACGGAGGTGTTCTACAAAACAGTCACCCAGTTTGTGATTGGTGTCTCCGATGCAGGGGGGACCACACCGTGAGCTCTGAATGCAAAACATTAGGTTGGAAGAAGTGCAAGTGAATTGTTGCTTCATCTGGAACAACAGTTCCATGGTGGGGAGAAACAAGGGAAGAAGGGTGTATGGGAAAATCCCTTAAGGATTCTGGTCAGTGGAGATGGAAGAATGAGTCAGGCAGTTATGAAGGGAACTGGAGACACAAGAGACTTCTAATGCTGCGATCTGGAGCAATAAACAGTCTACTGGAGGAACTCAGCAGATTGAGCTGCATCTGTGGGAGGGAGGGAGGAATTACTGATGTTTGGGGTCAAACCTTGCATCAGGACTGAGGGTGGAGAGGGAAGATGGCCAGTATAAAGAGACGGAGAGTGATGAGACCACTAGAAGGGTCCAGATGAAGGGTCTCGACCCAAATTGTCAACTGTCCATTTCCCTCCATAGATACTGCCTGAGCTGCTGAATTCCTCCAGATTCCAGCATCTGCAGTTTCTTATAAGTTAAAAGCAACTCTAAGAACGGAGTGTACCATGTGGTATACTTTTGATACACATTTGTACCAGACACTGCTGTTCGTAGAGAAATACTGCCTTCAATAAAGGATATTCTGTTGATAGCACCACTTCTCAATCAGATCTTGCGGAGCAATACTTGAAGCCCCCACTGTCTTCTGATTCAGAGGTGAGAGTGCTCCCACTTAACCAAGGTTGATAACCAAGGCCTCAAGAAACAACTGACCGGCACTTTGCACATTGGAATAATTTATGAAAAGATTTTTGAGTACACTGGAAGTTCCTGGCTTAAGCACACAGCTTCTGTCTTCATTGCAATTGTGGCTACTTCCTATTTCACTTTGTTATAGTTGCTAATAAAGGAGAAAAAACCACAAGGAAATTTAGTGACAGCACATCCTATGAACAGTAGAAATAAAAGACCTTGTTTATTGTATTTATTTTAATGCGTCCTTATTTCCCCTCTGAAGTAGAAATCGCAGCAGCCAAACTATTTACAGCTAAATGTTTACATACATTATATACAACCCAAAAATTAATACATGGTAATATACTTCTACTTGTTACAGGATTTTAAAAAATGCACAGAGCATGTTACACTCAACAGTAGAGGTCTAATTTATGATTCTGCTCTTTTTGACAAAGATTATATGAGATTATCTTGACTGGATACAAAATTGTTATTGTCCTTATAACAGAAATAAATACATTTTTTATTATCATAAATGTACATATTTTATAGACATTTGGATTTTAAAAAGCAGTTACAAATGCTTTTGAATATTTAATTTTTTTTCTTTCTTCTGTTGGATTTTGCAAAGATATACTGCAAGTCTTTATTTTTTTAAAATCGGGTATATTGTTATGCAAATGCTTTGTCTTTAACTGTTGCTAAACTACTTGCATTTAGTTTTGGAAAAGTGCAGTTCTCTTCACCAAAGATACAGTCGTCACCAAAATGAATCACACAAAAAATACATAGTTTAAGTTAACACATGAATAAATATGCAATCTATTCTGAAATTTTCTTACATCATAGGAGGCCATTCAGCCCAACAAATCTATGCTGGCTCTCAGAGCAATTCCATTAGTCCCATTGCCCCACATATTTCCCTGTAAGCTATCCTCTCTCACATGCCAATCAACTCAACCCCAATTCTCCTGCCACCTATCTATACTAAGGGATAATTTACAGTAGCCAATTAGCTTATGAGCATGACTTTGTAATATGGCAGGAAACTGGAGCACCCAGAGAAAACCCATGTGAACACAACACTGCACAGACAACACTCAAGGTCTGAAATGAAACTGGATTGCTGGAACTGGACAATAACTGTACCAACTGCTATGTCACTGTGCTGTTACCTTAAGCCAGGAAGATTTTCATCATAGAATTGTAACGCTGGAAATATAAGCAAAGCAATATTTTAATAAGTAATAAGAACTAAATTTACAATGTCAAATAATAACATGCTATGGTGTTTTAAAGTCTGGATTTATGTGCTCTGTACCACTGGATCATTGAAAGAAGCCTGTCCTGCTTTTGGCGTCATGACCTATTAAAATCGTGGAATGGAAGCTACACGTTGTTCTTCTGACTAGTCAAATTTTCTTCATGTCACTTGTTTCCAGATATGTTTTGATTCAATTGACTGCTCTACCTAGTGGCACAGAAGGTTTATGAGCTTGATGGCAGGGAACAGGAGTTGGGTAGAAATTTATTTGTTCTGGCCAAACAGTCGAACTTCACGCTCAACATTCAGTTCCACTGAATTCAATCAAACCAAATATTTGTGCTGGAGTACTACAGGGAGCCAAATGTATGGGTCTGATGAAAGGTCATTGATCCCTGACACATTAACTTTGCCTCCCTCTCTAAGGATGCTACCTGACATGCTGAGTGCTTTTACATTTTCTCTTATTCTTGCTGAATATACAGTACTTGTTTAATGTTAGCACGTCAAGGTGATTTTTATTGCCCCTTTCAGCTATTTATACATAGAATGAATGAAGTGGGAAAGAGAAAATATCCATCAAACATAACACTCATAATGAATTGCAGGCGAAGTTGTGCCTTTGCCTGTTCCTCCTCTCATATATGCAGTTTGGAAGGAGCACTGAGTGGTTAGTTTTTTTGGTTGTCAATGGGAGAAGTCCTACTGTTAACAACTATTTTTGTGTGAGGTCAAATTGTTTAAGAAGTGATTGGACACTTCAAAAAAAGAGGAACGGCAGTGCTCTTGTTAGATGACGTGTGTCACAAATAGACAACAGCATTTACATTTAAAGCCATGAACCCAGTGAATGCAGCTTTTGATTGGTGTTTGGGGGTGATTACAATAAAATATAGTCCATGAAATAAGACATCACCTATTTAAAAGTTTTTTTTTAAGCTCCTCATCTGTGAGACAAGCTGAATGGAGGAAGTTATCAGCTAGTTTTAGAGACTGTTCAATAGTTTTTGAATCTACCAAGTAAATGTTGAAGCTGTCAAACTTTTCACTGGTGAACTTGAATTTCAAATAGTATAATCATGTTTTCATTGATCAAATAACTGCAGTGGTCAGTATGCCACCATGTCCATTGGGGAACCTCTCAGAATGAAGAAAAATATTTCTCGGATCTTCTGGCCTGTTTCAAAACATAATTTGTTCCTCCTGCACATTGAATATTTTTGTCAGAAGGCACGACTATGCGTCATTTAAAAAAAATAACAATTATCTGAAGCAATTTCATGTTGCAAGAATGATTTTGTTGGTCCTTCCCTCTAATGGCAGTGAGCAAACGTTACTGATGTCTGTTGACAGGTCTCCATCATCTGGTAAGTGGTCTGCACTGAAAAGTTGTTTACTGAGTGACAGGACGTGCCAGAAGCTGTGGGAGTGCTCAAGCGTGCCACTAGTTCTTGAGTGGAATCACAGGACTGCTTCTCGGCATCTTCTGAGTTTAAGGAGGCCAAGCTTCTCTGCTTTGATCTCATCCACAACTGCTGATTCTTCCTCAGAAGTCCAAAATCATCTTTGAAATGTGGGTTAAAAAGAACGTAGAGCAAGGGATTCAGGCATCCTGGCAACGGAAGAATCACTAGAAGTATTGACTTCACTACATCTGGACTAATAACCATGAGGTTCAGCAAGGAAGAAAATGACAGGAAAGCCACAGGGCAGTACAGAATACAGTTAGTGAACAGCAGCCAGGCAATATGTTTTACCATTGAGCAGTGCCAGAAGCTGTGCACATCTCCCTTTTCCAAACCGCAGTACAGCTTTGTGTAGGTTATTGTCATGACAAGGAAGCAGAGAGAGTTCAGTAAGACTAAAGCCACAAGAAAGCCTAAAGTGGAGGGCTCCCCAAAGGGTAATGGAAAACAAAGTGGGGAAATCCTGTAATCTCCGATGCGGAAGAGTGGAAACATAGCTACTGTGCATGCCAGAATCACGCAGAACGTTGCTGCTATCTTGATGCAACCTAAGGTTTTCCCTTGTCTTGTATCACATTTTGTGGAGAGGCTGCGTTCAACAGTTGCAACTGTGAGTAGGAAAATAGACAGCTCGGAAGCGAAGATCGAGAGAAAGCCTGCAGCTTGACAGCCAACTCCATTCTCCCACCAAGCTCCATATTTTGCAAATCTGCCTAACGTTAATAGATCCACAATTGCCAATATACCACTGTAGACACCCATTAGCAAGTTCACCACTGCCAGGAGCCCGACTAGAAGTTTGGGTGGGGAAATAAACGCTGGAGATCCAAAAACTGTTGTGGCGACCAAGCCGTTGCAAACGAGAGAGAGCAAAACAATGGTCCATACTCCAAGACGTATCATCCAGCTGCCAAACAGATGTTCACAAGGCTTGAAGGGTCCTAAAATTAATGAAATTAATTTCTGTAAGTGTATTATCATTTTTATCTTCATATCTAAATAAACCCACACAATATGGGTATCTTAGATGTAGACCAATTGCAGTCAATGGACACAACATTTGGGAAGGGTATAAATGAAGCTGACAATATAACTACCCAGTTGCTCCCAGTGGTGCACTAGATGGCAGTAGGCTGCCAGTGACCACTTTGGGAGAGTGGATTAGGGAACAGGCCTTTAAACTCTTGGGGTTGGCAACTGTGGGAACAGCAGACTGGTAATGGGGGAGGAGGGTGTAATACTTGGAGAGAGTTTGGTACTGTACAGAGGTTGAGCCCTGACAGATGAAGTTGTGACCTACCTAAAGGCATCCCAGTCGGACACGGTGACGGAACAACCAGATTGTCCTGTGAAAACTCAACCTTAGCCGTTCCCTTGACAAGTTTCCCCTGCAATGCTCCATAGAAAAGATTGGTTTTGCAATCTTGTTGTAAAATTATTCTTCCTTTCAACTTACCTGGTGTTGGAGTGCATTGGACAGAATGGATTTTTGGATCCTCTTCAAATTCAATGAACAAATCATCTAGGTCCTGATCATCTGTACATCACATAATTCAACAATTATGTATCATACTTTGTGTATACGAACATTTAGCAATTGGTCATTTTTTTACATTGGTAAGACTTACTTTCTTAAACTGTTTGAAATAGCGATAAACATTAGCTTTATTTTACTGGCAATTTCTTGATCCATTCTCTGAATCACAAATTAAAATGCTATCATTTGTGCTGTTTATTTTTCTGAAAGAATAACTGAAAAAGACATAAACTCAATGCCTTTGAGTTAAACCAGAACATTCAATTTAGCTTAAATCAATCAAGTATCAAGTAAAATGAATGCAAACGTTGAACTGAAAATCAAAACACTGCAGATGGTGGAAATCTGAGGTAAAAACAGAAAATGGTGGGAACACTCAGCAGGTCAGGTAGCATCTGTGGAAAGAGAAATAAAGTTAATAATTCAGGTCAAAGACCCTTCTTCAGAAATGGGAAAGAGAGAAACTAAGTTAGTTTTAAGTTACAGAGAAAGAGGGAACTGTTTTTTTTCTTCCCAAATTCTGACGAAGGATCTTTGACCTGAATTGTTAACTCTGCTCCTCTTTCTACACTTGCTGCCTGACCTATTGAGTGTTTCCAGTTGTTTTTTTTTTGTCGACACTGAACCATTACCTTGACCAGATAGCATTCCAGCATCTTGTTTATGAGCTTCCTCATCACTGTTGTTTTCTACTTGCTCCCATTGATTTGCAAGTTTGTAGGAACTTTCACAAGGTCTGTAGGCACAACATTGGTAAGCATATGGCATTTCCAGCACCCTGTGAATGTAAACGTCAAAGTATTAAAATACAGGAAAAACAATATAAAATTAATGAAGGCAAAAACCTTATTTTTCTAAGGGGAGATGCTAAGGAAGGTGTTTGGAAAGCTATAATAATAATATATTAAAGTTTCTAAGAAATCAAGTCACTGAGCAATTTTAAAAAAAGTTAGACTACTTAATCTGGAGTGCAGGTTCCTCATAAGCAGGTACATGTGGGCTGTGGCTCGGTGACAGCACTTTTTGCTCTGGGTTAGAGGTCGTGGGTTCAAGTACTACTCCAGAGATGTCAGCAGAAACTCTGAGGCAATGCTATTAGAGTTGATGTCTTTAAGGTAAGACCTTAAGTGTAGGCCCCATTAAAGATCGGAAGGCACTATTTGAATAAGAGGAGGAACATTCTCCCTAGTATCATGGCCAATATTTGTTTTTGGAATCCACATTGTTGGAATAGAGTTTCTATTTATTACTGCTTGGGGGATCTTGATGTGCACAAATTGAAAGTATATTTCCAACATTATCACTTCAAAATAATAGGACAGCCTGAGGTTGTGAAAGATAAATGAAAGTCTGTCCTTCTTATCCAAGTTCAAAGAGCTTAAGTGCAGGACACAAGGTCACAAAGGTGTATTTGTTTTTCATTCTTTTATTGGATGGAAGTATTGCTGGCAACACCAGCATTTATTCACTATTCCATGAGGAGGCGGGTGTGAGCTGCTGCCTTGACGACCGCTTTCCTTCTGATGAAGAGGCACCCAGTGTGCTGTTGGTTAGGGAGTTTCATGATTTAGGCTCAGTGTCAATGAAGGAATGGCGATAACCCATGAACCTCTTAACCCATGAACACTACCCCATTATTCCTTTTCTTGCACAATTTATTTATTTATTTTGTAATTTCCAGGAATTTTATGTCTTTGTACCATACTGCTGCCACAAAACAAATTTCATGACATATAAGTCAGTGATAATAAATCTGATTCTAATCATTTTCAAGTCAAGATGATGTGTGATTTGGAGGGGAACCTTCAGGAGGTGGTGTTCCCATGCCCAAGCTACCCTTGTCCTCCTTGACAGCAGAGGCCGTGAATTTGGGAAATGCTGTTGGAGCACGAAAGCAAGTAACTGCTGCACGTTTCAGGATGGTGGATACTACAGACACTGTTCACCAGATGGTTCACAGGATTCCAGTTAAGTAGTTTGCTTTGTCCTGAGTGCTGTCAAGCTTCTTGTATGTTGCTGGAGCTACCTGTATCTTGACCAGGGGAAAGGACTCTTAATATGACCTGACCTGTGGCCTGTAGATGTTGGAAAGGCTCTGGGGAGTCATGGATGGATATTGACTCTATTTATTGAAATGGATGATGAGTTCCACTATTGCTGTTGTGGCTGATTTGAGTTTGGGTGTACAGGACATGTGACAGTGGAACATTTGACATAAAACTTCTCATTTAAACTCAAACTATGTGGGATAAATATAATGGATTACAAAAATGTGAACATAAGTATTAGTTCAAAGAACATATGATTGGATCATATCATTGTTTCAAGATTCTGTGATTATTGAAATAGTTAACAATTTTGAAGGCATTTATGAATTAAAAATACATTACTGCATATAAGTTTTAGAAAGATAACTTTGGGTGTTTTTACATACATGCTTAGATTTACTTTTCTGATTTCATTTCAGTGTGGATCAGGAGGTGATGAAGAAGATCTACAAACTTTATACTTTGGAGGAGGACAAATCAAGTATAAAGTATCAGACTTGACATACAGCCATTAATTTTTACAGTGCAATTTGAAAAATTGTGAAGGATCAATTGGTTTTGCTTTCTTAGGGGCAGATTATTTTTAGTGCATGCCTCTTAGTTCTGGTCAATTACTGTACAACAAAACACATCCGTTGAAGCAGGTCTTCTGCCCAATAAACCCAGACCAAATGAAGGGTCTCAACCCAAAATATTGACAGTTCCTTTCCCCCCTCAGATGCTGCTCGAGTTCCTCCAGCAGATTGTTTGAAACTCTAACCTTGATTTATATGCGTGTCAAAGCCACCAGAAATAAAGTGTCCTCACCTCAGGTTATGGAGGCTCTCTATTGGCAGCAAGTCCTGCAGAGCTTGATTGCCTGTTATTTTCAGGTGGGTTAAGCCACTTAGCCCAGACAGGGGAAGAAATGTCAAAAGGTTGAAGGTGAGATCACTGCAAGAAATTAATTTCAGTAAGTGAATTAGTGACGAATGTGTCCAATGCCAGTGCCCCTTGTAAATGATGTGAGTGAAGAAATTTACTATGTTAGGAAATAAGAGTGCAAAGATAAAAATAAAAAAAGAAAAAAATAGAAGTCCATGTCTCCTGAAACTGTGAGCAGCTTAACTCATAAGTAATAATGCTGATTGATTGATCAATACATGGTACAACAGCAGAGAAAATGCCAAACAAGTTCACACATGCTGCAGAGAAATTTTGTAAGTTCACCCACAAGTGATTATCTTTTCTGGAAGGCTGACATGTGACTTGTAGTTTGGCAAGGATAACTTGCATTTACATAGCATCTTCACATCCCCTTCGGGATGTCCCGACGCACTTTCCAGCTTCTGAAATACTCGTGAATACTGACACTCACTGTTGCAAGACAGGAAGCACAGCAGCCAAGTAGTGCAGAGCAAGATTCCACAGACAGCAAGTAAAAGTTTTTTTTTGTGATGTTGCTTGAGGGCTGGATATTTGCCAGGACACCAGAAGTAATCCCTTACTCTTTTTCCAAATAATGCTATGGGATCTGCAGGGCACACAGGGTCTCACTTCAACATCTTATCCAAAAGGCAGACCCTCTGTCGGTGCACCAATCCTTTGGTACCAAACATGTTTTTGAGTTCAAGTCTCTGGAATGAGTTTGAGCCAAGAACTTCTGCCTCCATGGTGAGAGTGCCACTAACTGAGCCATGGCTTGGTTGGACTGACTCACTGTGGGATATTTTCTAAATACTCAATGCGTGCAAAGCCTTGCTGTAATGGGGCAAATAATGGAAATTCTGGCATGTATGGCCCACAGTTTGCTGACCAGTGTTGAACAATCATTCAGTGATGAGCCAGCAGTTCTGATGTGCTCTTTTTGTGAACAGTACTCCCTGCAGGTATCAAGCTTGTTGTAAAATACTCCCATATCTTCAATAGACAATAAGGTACTCCCATACTTTCAATCTTCAAACCAACTAAACAGCATGGATGTTAGGATTCAGTCCTGGAATTAACTCCTTTTTATGATAAAAACCAGCCAAAAGACTTAACGGTGTACAATAAAAGAGGTTGAAACAAAACAGAGAAGGAAAACAGCAGTGTAGCGGTTAGTGTATTGCTATTACAGCGCCAGTGACCTGGGTTCAATTCCTGCCACTGTCTGTAAGGAGTTTGTACATTCTCCACGGGTCTGTGTGGGTTTCCTCCGGGTGCTCCGGTTCCTCCCACATTCCAAAGACGTACGGGTTAGGAAGTTGTGGGCATGCTATGTTGGTGCCGGAAGCGTGGCAACATTCGTGGGCTGCCCCAAGAACACTCTGTGCAAAAAGATGCATTTCACTGTGTGTTTCGATGTACAAGTAACTAATAAAGATATCTTATGTTGTCTTAGCAGAAGTTCAAGACTGCCTTTGACACATGCCAAACTCAATCAGGATTTAAATGTGATAAATTTCTATTGTGACAATTTAATTGCCAGAAAATGATCAAACTTAGTTTATATTAATGATAAAATTTGAGAAAAATATCACTATTACATATTTTAAAATGTTCCAAAGTATTTATAGTTAGTGAAATCCATGGTGCAGACACTTACAGTTTGATTAAGGATGGTAAAGAAATAAATGATTCTTGATGAATAAATGCAATCTTGTTCCAACTGAGGTCACTAAAAGTGGACAGATACACAAAGATTATCAGTGAGGTGTGACAATCTCCGTGAATGTACATTTAGCACATTGCAGTGTTTATGCATTCTAACAGTGAACTCAAACAGGGATTGTTTACACTATTTTTCATAAATCTGCTTTGGATTAGAGAAAAATTTCACCACAGTGCACTTCTGGTAGGAAATAAAAACACGATTTTTCCTTTATCGCACATGGCTGAATTTACAAAAATGAAATATGGTGGATGCCGGAAATCTAAAATTTAAACAAATCTTACTAAAAACACCCAGGAGGGGTTAGGTGGCCTCTGTGAAAAAAGAAACAGAATGAAAGTTTTGAGCTGATGATCTTTTGATTAAGAGTCAGTGACTGAACTGTTAACTCTGTTGCTCTCTTCACACAATGCTTCCTAATTGGATTTACCATTGGTGTTGGCTTGGGTCAAATGGTTCCTTCCAAGTCAAAAGTACCAGGACTTCTCTACAATTGGAGCTTGTGATCTGACACTTTACCACAGTGGGAGTGCTGCAATAATGGAAATGTTATCTCTCAATGAATCCATTAAACTGAGGCTATCATTGTCAATCCAGCCAGTTTGCATGGACTCTACGAAGCATTCAACTGAGAAGTTTTTGCTTCTCAATCAATAGCACTAAAATGGATCTGTTGGTTATTCATCATGGCACTTTCTGTGGGAATATGGCGTACAAAATGGTCAACATGACAAGTGTGACTGCACAAATTAGATCATTATATATGAGACATTCGGGACAGTTCCAAAATACACAAGACTGTACTTCCTTTTTAATGTTCACTATCACCCTCATTTACTGTTTTTGAATTTTGCTTTCAAATATCCAAACATACTATTCAACCCTTATAACTTTTCAGATAAAATAAACATATTTAGGAGTGGCAGTAATATCTAGAAACATAGAGCTTCTCATTGGTCTTCTGGATTTGGTTAAAAAAAATATGCCAGTTCTTTTGATGGTTGGTAAATGCAAGCAATTCGTGATAATCTTAGCCTAGTAACCAGTCTGAATGCACAAGTAGTTGCAACTGATTCAACCAAGGATACATGATAACAATTGTGTCATTAGGCAATGGCCAGATGCCTGCATTTTCAGGCATGGGTCACAGTGATTAACATATATTTAGAGAAAACACAATCTCACATGCCTTGTTGGACTGCAAAGCCAATACAGAACTCTTAACTTGGAAAGACTTAAGAAGTATCATTCTCAGGTTGCAGTAGAGAAAACCTCACTATTTTTAAAACTCTGGTTTTGTCTTCCAGCAGTACCTTAAGAGAGAGAGAATGGAAAATTAAATGAGTACCCCACTCTCCTAACAACCACTCCCTTTTTATTGAATCCTGCCAACTGCCTTTTACAGTCAGCATTAAAATTGGTAAAAATCAGATCCATATTGATTGCTAAGCTGTGTCACCACTGCCAAATGGAAAATAATGTAATTGCTTTTGCTGGTACCAATCCTCCCAATTCTGCCAACAAAAAGTACTGCTACTAATGCCAGATGCCTATCATTATTCATGACTGATACGATTAGGGTTGGAATGTTCCCTGGGAATTTAATGCTTCAGGACATACACTTTTTGTATATTACTACACACTCATGGCCATTAACATGTAAAGTTCTAGAATAAATTCAACCCACGTCAATTCAGAATGGAAACTCAAGAAGTAAAAAAAATATTCTATTTTGGGCTGTTGGCCTCATAAATTTGTTGTTTGTTAGTCCTTCTTGCTTATGAAATAAACTAACTTCAACATAGTTTCCAACCTCCGGTGCTGTCTGTACATTCTCTCTGTGACCCTGTGGCTTTCCTCTGGATGCTCCTGCTTCCTCCCATGCCCCAAAGGCTGGTTGCTAGGTTAATTGCCCACTGAAAATTACCCCCAGTGTAGGTGGATGGTGGGACAATCATTGGGATGTTATTGGGAACATTGAGGGAATAGTGGGAGATTTACCAGGCTGATGCCAAGACTGGAAATTTTTATCTATGAAGCAAGGCTGCACTGGCTGGTGTTGTTTTCTTTGGCACAGAGGAGTCTGAGTGGAGACTTAATTGAGGCCTAAAGGGAGTAAATAGGAAGAACAGACTTCCTTTAGTAGTAAGATAAAAGGCCAAAGGGCATAGATTTAAAGTAACTGGCAGAAGGATTAGGAACATGATGAGCTTTTTGTTTTCACCCAAATGATGATGGTTGGAGTCTGAAACTCACTGCCTGGAAGGCTGGTGGGAGGATAAAGCCCTTCATCACATTTACTTGGATGTGTACTTGAAGAGCATTAGCCTGGAGGGCTACGGACTAAGTGCTGGGATCGGGCTGGGTCACTCATTATAAATATTCTACAATTCCATGTGTTTCTCAGTTCCATGCCACCATGCTCTTTTCATGGACTCAAGCTTTATCTTGGAAATACTTAGCAGATCAGGCAGCATCTGTAGAGAGAGAAACAGAGTTAATGTTTCAGGTCGATGACCTTTCATGAGAACTCTGTTTCTATCTGCACAGGTGCTGTCTAATGTGCTGAGTAAGGCAGGCACGGTAGCATAGTAGTTAGCAAAATGCTTTACAGCGCCAGCGACCCGGGTTCAAATCCGGCCATTGTCTGTAAGGATTTTGTACGTTCTCCCTGTGTCTGTGTGGGTTTCCTCTGGGTGCTCCGGTTTCCTCCCACATTCCAAAGGCATACGGGTTAGGAAGTTATGGGCATGCTATGTTGGCGCTGGAAGCGTGGCGACACTTGCGGGCTGCCCCCCAAAATCACTACACAAAAGATGTATTTCACTGTGTGTTTCGATGTACATGTGACTAATAAAGATCTTATCTTATCTTAATTCCAGGATTATCTGTTTTTATTTCAGATTTCCAATATCTGCAGTGTTACGGACTCAGTGAAAGTCCCTTTAAGATAGAGAGTGTGTGTGTATGTGTGTGTGGGGCGTGCTTACGTCAATAGAAGATAAAGGACGTAATGACGTTGTTGAAGAGGTTAGAAGAAGAAAGAGAGAGAGAGAGAAGGGAGAGAGACACCAGCCTGCTTGTTTTCTCTATCGATGGATGAGAAACAATAACTGTGTTTGCTACTGAAATCCATGTATGGAAGTTGGAAGTAATCCAGTGGAGTTCACTTTGTTGCTGACCTGTAGAAGGAAACAGGTATTTGTGTGTGGACGACCATGATTCGGATGCTTTTCGGGGTGAGGAAGTCACTACCGAGTAAACACTGAAGTGTCGCTGGGGTTCCATCGTGGAACATTTGGATTTCGTATTTACTCTCTCTATGTTTCTCTACGTCTACGTCTCATCTTCAGACAACGGTGGTTGTTGAAGAAGCCCTTGCTCATGTTTCACCTTATGGCTTGCGGAACTGAACTTTAAGATTTCATATTTACTCTCTCTATGTTTCTCTATGCCTACGTCTTATCTTCAGACAACGGTGGTTGTTGAAGAAGCCCTTGCTCATGTTTCACCTTATGGCTTGCGGAACTGAATTTTAAGAACCATTCCTGAACTTGGAGTTTTGGACTTTGTCACACACACACACACGACGAGTTTAGTTTTGGGGTTAACGTTCGAGGTTTAACATTTTTGAATTCTAACATACTAACATTTTTACTTTTATTTTACGTATTATCATAAGTAGTAATTAATAAAATAGTTTTTAACACTAAATCATGCTCAGTGTGTTTCTTTTGTTGCTGGTTCATGACAGCAGCTTTTTGCTTTCCTAAATTTAATATTATTTCTTCAAACTCGTCATCAAAGCCCAACCAGGCAGTGTGTGGATACAGTGACAGGTGCAGTGCAACCTGCACACATCTTCTGTGTCAGTACCCCTCAGATGGCACTCCATGTCATTTAAAGGAAAACAATAGGTTCATGAGGTAGGGAATGGGCAGTAAGGAGAGTGCCGGGAGACCACCAATGAGAAATGCTCAATGAACAGTCATTAATCACAATTAAAGTAAAACCGAAGTTGACCCAATTAGAACTGGAGGGAAGATGCTTTGAGGATTTGGTTACAATTTAGAAAATATTATGGTTTATCAAGATTTTCTTTGTCTAGTCCCATTTTTGCTAATTTTTTTTTAAACCTTCTATGACTGATGTAGTTTTTAAAGAATGGGATAGATTGGGTATTACTTGTTTTCAGGATCTATTTGTTGGAGGAAATTTTGCAACATTTGAACAATTGTCAATTAAATACAATTTACCAAAAACTCACTTTTTTCGATATTTGCAAATCAGAGACTTTCTCTGATCTCAAGTACATACATTCCCTATAAGTCCTGATAAGAACTTACTAGATGCAATTTTTAATTTGAAGCCTTTTTATGATGGTTCAATATCTAAGACTTAGGGTAGGTTATCAGGAATGAATAAGGCTCCTTCAGGCAAAATTAAAAATGCTTGGGAACACGATGTGCAGATTTCAATTTCTGAGGAAACTTGGAATGAAATTTTTAAATTGGTTAATACTTCATCATTATGTGCGCGTCACTCCCTCCTTCAATTTAAGGTGGTCCATAGAGCTCACCTGTCCAAAGACAAGTTATCGTGTCTTTACTCAGATATATCTCCCTATTGTGATAAATGCAATAATGGAGAGGCTTCTTTAATTCACATGTTTTGGTCATGTTCGAGTCTTAAAAAATGCTGGATAGAGGTATTTCAAACATTTTCTGTGCTTTTTAAAATAAATCTTAAGCCAAATCCTTTAACTGCATTATTTGGGATTGTTGGAGAAAAAGATATAATTTTGGAGACTTCTGACTTACACATATTGGCCTTTATTTCTCTTATAGCTAGGAGAGCTGTGTTGCTTAAATGGAAAGAAGTTACTCCCCCTACTCACATTCAATGGCTACAGGATGTTATGTCATATCTAAATTTAGAGAAGACCCGTTGTTCAATTTCTGGATGTAATCGGGACTTTCAAATATTGTGGGGATCTTTTTTGAATTACTTTCAAAGCCATTGATTTGGTGCTTAAAGTACAGGTACTGGCTAATACTATTGTGTCTTCAGGGCTTTTTTTTGGTCTTTTTTTTACCAAACAACTTCGGTCTTGGTAGTGGATTTAGATTTTTTTATATAATAAAATTATTCCAATTTATTAATATTAATTAGTTATCATTTCTGTTTATCAATATGAGGTATTGTGATTTCAAGTGTGACTCAATACAATGTAGTTTGTAACATTTTGTCTTTTCTTTTGTTTCATGTACTTTGTATTTTCTATCTGGAATTAATAAAAAATATTGTGAAAGAAAGAACTGGAGGGAAGATGAAGGGTTTATTTTCACCAAAAGTGTAATGGTGATCCTCAAAGGGTGGCAAAAGCAAAATCGTCATCACATTTAACAGGTAGTTTGAGGAGTGCATGAATAGCTGTAACCCTGATAATGCTATGAATGTACAGACTGGACAACACTATGAATGTAAAGAAAGTGATGCACTGTTTTTGTATTTCTTGTATTTTTTTTTAGGAATCCAGTTTAATTTTGAAATTAAAAAACATCTTCTTTGTTTAATATCTGATACGTCCCTGTCAGATTTGACTGTTTTAAGTAGTTTTTTAAACATGTATAGTGTTAAAAAAGTACAAGTGGCTGCACAAGGAATGGCCGCTTACTAGCTTATTGGTTTGTCCATCAGGTGAATATTTGTGTTCTCATTGGCTGGTTTGGCCACAAGTATCTAATAGATTTCCTGATTGGACTATTGTTAGCTAAGGAGTACCTCTTATCTCAGGTATAAAAGGTGTTGTTTTTTGTTAATCACTCTCTTATTTATCTCTCTCTTGCTCTCTAACCCCCACCACCCCCTCCCCGGCTCTAGATCTTTTCTTTTCTTTTTCAATCTTTTTATTAGTTTTCAAATTAATACAGATTAATATATCAATGTTTATACATGTAATACAAAGAGATCAGGAGAACAATCATGACATGGATAATCATAAAGAACGATAGAGTATAAAAAAATCTGTAGATCCAATGATCTGTCAGTGAATGAATATAATATAAAAGAAAAAGATTTATTATAAAATATAAAAAAAGGAAAAAAAAACCCAAAACAATAAGAAAAATTATAAACAATATATCAAACCAAACTAAGCTAAAGAAAAAAAAATTAAAAGAAAAACAAAAAAAACTGGACTAAAATTTCTCAATAGAAACAGAGCAATATTATGTCATCAACTCTGTTCCTCTAAATTGAAAGGTTATTATAAGGGGATCTATATCATGTGAAAATATTGAATAAATGGACTCCAAACTTCCTCAAATTTAAGCGAAGGATCAACAGTGGCACTCCTAATTTTTTCCAAGTTTAAACATGATATAGTTTGAGAAAACCATTGAAAAGTAGTAGGGGGTATTGGATCCTTCCATTTAAGCAAAATGGATCATTTGGCCATTAATGTAACAAAGGCAATCATACGGTAAGCGGAGGCAGATAGATGGCCAGATTCTACCCTTGGTAAACCAAAAATTGCAGTGATAGGATGAGGTTGTAAATCAATCTTCAATACATTTGAAATAATGTTAAAAATATCTTTCCAATATTTTTCCAAAAGAGGACAGGACCAAAACATATGTGTCAAAGAAGCCACATTCGATTTACATCTGTCACATATAGGATTTATATGTTGATAAAAACAAGCTAGCTTATCTTTTGACATATGGGTCCTGTGAACTACCTTAAACTGTATCAAAGAATGCCTGGCACACATTGAAGATGTATTAACTAAATGAAGAATTTTCTTCCAAGTCTCTGTAGGTATAGATGTCTGGAGTTCACTTTCCCATTTGTTCTTAATTTTGTCCAGTGGTTCTGAACAAATTTTCATAAGTAAATCATAAATTATTGCTATCAAGCCCTTCTGACAAGGATTAAAACCAAAATTTTTTTCCGTAATTTCAGTTTTGTAAGGTGTGGGAAAAGAGGGTATAGTAGCTTTTAAAAAATTTCTAATTTGCAAATATTGAAAAAAGTGTGATCTAGGCAAATTGTATTTGTTCGACGATTGTTCAAAAGATGAAAAACTGTTATCAATGAATAAACCACGAAAACATACTATTCCCTTCCTTTCCCATATGGAAAAAGCTGAGTCAGCTCTGGATGGATAAAAGAAAAAATTAGATTGAATGGGACTTGATAGATAAAATTTATTCAATCCAAAAAATTTATGAAATTGAAACCATATTCGTATTGTATGTTTAACAATTGGGTTAATCATATGTTTACTTAATTTGGCAAGTGCAAAAGGGAGTGGAGATCCTAAAATAGAAACTAATGAAAATTCAAGTACTGATTGGGATTCAAGGTGTACCCATTTGGGGCATTGAATTACATCTGAATCTTGTGTCCAGAAAATTAAATATCTAATATTGATTGCCCAATAATATAATCTAAGGTTAGGCAAGGCCATACCACCATCCTTTTTTAGTTTTTGTAAATATTTCTTACTTAGTCTTGGGTTTTCATTCTGCCAAATATATGAAAGAATTTTAGAATCAATAGTGTCAAAAAAAGATTTCGGAACAAAAGTTGGAATCGCTTGAAATAAATATAAAAATTTTGGTAAAATAGTCATCTTAACCGCATTAATTTGGCCTACCAATGATAGAGACAGTGGGGACCATTTAGTAAATAATTGTTTAACATGGTCAATTAAAGGCAGTAGATTAGCTTTAAATAAGTCCTTATGTCTCTTAGTAATTTTAACACCTAAATACATAAAATAGTCAGTTACCAATCTAAAAGGTAATTGGCTTTAAATTGGAATTTGCATATTTAATGGAAAAAGTTCACTCTTATTAAAATTTAATCTATAGCCAGAAAAAACACTAAACTGATCTAATAGTGATAGTACTGCAGGGATAGATTCCTCCGGATTAGAAATATAAAGTAACAGGTCATCTGCGTAAAGAGATATCTTATGAATCTTCTGTCCACGAGTAATACCACATATATTTGAAGAATCCCGAAATGCAATAGCCAAAGGTTCTAAGGCAATATCAAATAATAAAGGGCTTAATGGGCAGCCTTGTCTAGTACCTCGAAAAAGCCTAAACAAAGGAGATCTTTGATTATTAGTAAGTATTGAAGCCATAGGTGCATAATAAATCATTTTAATCGCAGATATAAATTTAGGACTAAAATTGAATTTTTGAAGTGTACTGAATAGATATTCCCATTCGACTCTGTCAAACGCCTGTTCAGCATCTAGTGAAACAACACATCCTGGAATTTGGGATGAAGGGGTATATATAATATTCATTAATCTCCTAATGTTAAAACATAGATAACGATTCTGAATAAATCCTGTCTGGTCTTCAGAGATAATTTGTGGAAGAACCTTTTCCAATCTAAAGGCCAATATTTTGGAAAATATTTTGGAATCTACATTTAATAAAGAAATAGGTCTATAAGATGCACAATCAGTGGGATCTTTATCCTTTTTAAGAATTAAAGTAATAGTTGCTTCATAGAAAGATTGTGGTAGTTTACCCACTGATAGGGCATCTTTAAAAATTTTGGCTAACCAGGGAACAAGATTATCAGAAAAGGATTTAAAAAATTCAGCTGTGTATCTGTCAGGTCCGGGTGTTTTACCCAAATTCATTGAAAATATTACTTTCTTTATTTCTTCCTCTGAAATGGGAGCATCTAATATAGAGCGCTCATTTAAAGATAACTGGGGAATCTTCAAATCTCTTAAAAATTCACGTATTAAAGTAGGATCCTCAGGGGATCGGCTCTAGATCATCTTTAGTTCCTTTTGTCTCAGCTCATCTCCTAGTAGTAAAGCTAGTGCCATGTGCTCTGTGACTGTTTCTTTGTTTTAAACTTTTCCAATAAAACTTTGTGAAGCACCAAGTTGTTTTCAACTCATTCCTGGACTCCTGAAAGAACCTGCGGATTTGAAAATAACCAGATCCGACAGTCCCTTTGGTTTTTGGAATGGGGAGATGGAGCAGGGGCCTGATCCACCCACCCCATGCATCCACCCAGTATTGCAGAGCCTCTGTGAACGGTGCACTCACCCTTTTGGGAGATTGTTAAAGTTGGATAGAAAAGACTGAACTCTGTTGCACTGGGTTCAAGGTGCTGCGATGTTACTTGCGTAGGGCAGCAGTGTTCACAGCAACCACTGCTGCCGCCTGGCTCTCACAGGTGTTCTGCTTGCTGGCCACTTCCCTGTTATTTGTGGGGATGGACTGCCACCTAAAGTTCTGCCACCGTTGGACAATGAGGGACTGAGTCCAGTGTACCACCCCCTCAGACAGATGTAGTGTTGAGTGGTATTGGTGCTTTGTAAATAGAATGCACTGATTGATAGATTGGACACTTTTAATATAAAGAAAGATATGTACTGTTTGTGTTATATTTCCTGTACATGTTTTTATGAATAAAGTTTACTTCTGAAATTAAAAAAATAGAAATTACTCACACTTCCCAGCTCTCTGCCAATGGACAGCAGCTGGGAAGTGGAGGCAACCCAGCTAGCATGGGCTTAATGGGTCAAATTACCTCCTCTCTGTGCCATAATCTGTCACAATTTCAATCAAATCCCTCAAAATATTTTGGTGTACATCCATCATACTTTTCCTTCAGGAACTCAAACTTCTATGTTTAGAGTAGTAAGTTTAAGTAAAATAAAGACATCAAATGGAAACAGAATTAACATTTCAGGTCAAACATCCTTCATCTGTGACCTGAGATGTTAATTCTGTTTCTCCTTCCACCGATACTGAGTGCTTCCAGCATTTTCAGCTTTTATGTCGGATTTCCAGCATCTGCAGTTTTTGTTTGATTTTCATTTATAAACATCAAAAAGTTGATGATCTGCATCAACCTGATTTAATGTGCCCTTGTATTAAACATTACTACCTTAACTTTAATTCAGTTCTCTAGGGATGCTGGATACATAATTGCCCAAACAAATTGAAGGAAGCACCACGATAAACATGTAGTCTGGGTGACGTTTTGCAACTAGCACTGTTATTATGTGTTGTTATGTAGTTATAATAAAGAACTACAGTTCCCAGTAGGCAATGCAAGGGGTCACATGGGTGAAACAGGAAGTGGCTGTGAAAGACCAGGAAAGTAAGCCAGCCTGTCTGTTGCAGCCAGTCTGTTGTTGTTGTTTTAATAAAAGTTCAGATGTTAAACCCAAGCAAAGTTTGTCTCTTGATGAAGAACAAACATAACATGGTGTCAGAAGTTGGTGTGAGGTCTGAACAAGAGAGTAGATGAATACTGTGTGCAATTGAGAAAGAGACTCAGCAAGTACGAAAGAAAAGCTGTAATAAGACGGAGAAAGAGCCAGCCAGCGTGGCGAGGGAGCACATTGTTTCTGAAGTTCAGCAGTCACTGGATTTGCCAAGAGAGATTCAGGTGAGCGGCCAAGAGTTTCCATTATGGATAAGCTAAGTCCTCCCACGCCTATGCAGTTTACTGGAAATCTTACCGATAATTGGAAACGCTTCAAACAGCAATTCAACATATATTTAGTTGCTAGTGGAGCAGGTAGGAACGATGAAAAATTGAAAGCGTCTATTTTTCTGCATGTGATCGGCGAAGATGCTTTGGACATCTATAACAGCTTTCAAATTGAAGAGACAGCTTTTGAGTTGGGCACCTTGATGGAAAAATTTGAGGAGTATTTTATCCCAAGTAAAAACATCACATTTGAGAGATATAAATTTTTTCCTGTGACCAGAAACAAGGTGTTAGCTTCGACCAATACTTAGCTGAGCTTCACACACTGAGTAAGTCTTGTGAATTAACTCACTAGTTAAAGACAGAATAGTTTGTGGAATTCCAGATAATGGACTCAGAGAAAGACTGTTGCATGAAAAAGATTTGACCCTGGAAAAGGTGATGAATATGTGTAGATCAGCAGACAAGCTAAGGAGCTGTACAGAGCAGACACAACAGTACATGCTGTGAAAACAGAGAAGCAGCTCCCACGGCATTTCTGAAAGCAACAGCAAAGAGGAAGGCTCAAACAGCAAATGCAGCAGATATGGAGGTAGACACATTCCAAAGATGTGTCCTGCTTATGGGAAGTCCTACAATGGCTGTGGGAAGAAGAATCACTTTGCAAGGTGCTGCAAAGCTGGGGCTAACAAGAGAAAGGTGCACACAGTTGATGAGAAAATGGAGGAATTCTTTGTGGATTCTGTACAGACTGTGGCTGCTGGTAAAACAGAATGGATTGTTCCATTCAAGCTTGACACTGGAGCTCAGGTGAATCTGTTATCCATGGATGATTATAAGGGTCTCACAGTAAAGAGTAAGATTTACCCTGTGAAGTTAAAAGTGACAAGCTACACTGGAGAGAAAGTTCCAGTAAAAGAGGGCTGTATAGTGACCTTTAAGCACAAGGGGCAGCACTTAAAATCACAGCTGCTGATTGTAGAAAAGGGAGTACAGCCAATATCAGGTCTGAGTGCATGTGAAAAGCTCAACCTAGTGAAAAGAGTTTTCATAGTAGCTTCACTTACCAAAGATGACCACACAATACTCATGGAAGAGTATGCAGATGTCTTTGAGGGGCTCGGATGCTTACCTGGTGTACACAAAATTCACATAGATGAGGTAGTGGCTCCTGTTGTCCATGCATGCAGGAAAGTTCCATTTCAACTTAGAGATAAACTTAAACAAGAACTAGCACGCGTGGAACGGATGAATGTCATACAGAAAATTGAAGAACCAACAGATTGGGTGAGTTCACTGATCATTGTGCAAAAGAAAAATGGAGCATTGTGGATATGTCTAGACCCAAGAGATCTCAATAAAGCCATCAAGAGAGAGCATTTTAAATTGCCAACATGGGAGGAGATCATGTCCCGGTTTTCAGGTGCTAAATGGTTTCGCAAGCTCGACGCATCGTCTGGGTTTTGGCAGATGAAGCTTGATGAGTCAAGTTCGAGACTGTGTACTGTTAACACACCACAGGGAAGATATTGCTATCTTCGGCTGCCATATGGGATCCTGTCCGCACCAGAAGTCTACCATAAAGCCATTCACATGATTTTTGAGGGCATACCTGGTGTTGAGACCATGATGGATGACATCATCATCTGGAGGTCCACCAAGCAGGAACACGGTACTCAACTGAGACAAGTGCTTGACGTGACAAGGAATGTCAATTTGAAAGTAAATAAAGAGAAATGTGAGTTTGGTGTTAAGACACTGATCTTCACAGGACATGTCATATCTGAAGAGGGAGTGAAGCCTGACCCAAGAAAGACATCAGCTATTGAAAACATGGAGAGGCCCCAAAACAAAGAGGAGGTGAGATGTTTCTTAGGGATGGTGACTTACCTGGCTAAGTTCATCCCTCGACTGTCAACAGTGTCAGCACCACTTAGGTCACTCCTTGAGCAAGAGAATGAATGGATTTGGTCTCATGAGCAAGGAGAGTGTTTCCAGATGTTGAAAAGGGTCCTAACTGAAGAGCCCGTGCTGAAGTTTTATGATCCGGAAAAGTGTATCAGGATATCAGCTGATGCGTCCCGGCACGGCCTTGGATCAGTACTACTGCAGCAGCATGATGGCATATTGCAACCTGAGGCCTATGCATCAAGGGCTTTAACAAGCGCGGAAGCCAACTATGCACAGATAGAAAAAGAGCTTCTCGTCAGTACATGTGCATGTGAAAGGTTCCATCAGTATATCTATGGGCAAACTATTGAAGTGGAGACAGACCATAAACTATTGGTCCCAATTATGTCCAAACCACTGAATAACTGTCCCATGAGGATACAGCGCATGTTGATAAGGCTGCAGAAATATGATGTGAAGATGATCTACACAATGGGAAAATATATGTCTGCTGCTGATGTGTTGTCTCGAGCAGTCGACAAGACAGAAAAGAGTGACCAACAGGTTAATGCAGATATACAGACCTATGTTGACATGATTGTCACCTCTCTTCCAGTATCTCCAGATAGAACAGAGCAGATTAGGAAAGCAGCAGAGGCAGAAGAAACAATGGAAGTACTCAAGGATACAATATGGAAAGGATGGCCAGCAGACTGTCCAATGTGTATTCGGGATTATTGGGCATGCAGAGCTGAACTGTCAGTAGTGAAAGATATGGTCTTCAAAGGGAACAGGTTTGTGATTCCAGTGTCACTACGCAAGATACACAAAGGGCATCTTGGGGAGGAAAAATGTAAATGTAGAGCACGTGAATTGATGTACTGGCCAAGAATGAACCAAGACATCAGCTGGACCACTGCTTCATGTGAAATATGCCTTACCTACAGACCAAAGCAGCAAGCAGAACCACTTACACCACACCCTGTACCAGACAGGCTGTATTTCAGAGTTGGAGTGGATTGGTTTGACTGTAATGGGAAGAGCCATATTGTTGTAACAGACTACTTTTCCAATTACCCAGAGGTTGCAACACTGCAATCAACGTCCAGCAAAGCAGTTATCACGTTCCTGAAAGCAGTGTTTGCGAGGCATGGAGTTCCACATGAAGTAGTATCAGACAATGGTCCACAATTTTAGAGCAGTGAATTTGAATCCTTTGCCAATGCTTGGGGGGTTTTGACATATAACCTCAAGCCCACAACACCCAAAATCTAATGGCCTAGCAGAGAGTTCAGTTAAGGTGGTGAAGGGCCTCATGAAGAAAGCACAAGACGGACGAGAGGATTTCCACAGAAGTCTAATGATTTACAGAAGTGCGCCACTGCAGAACGGCCTTTCACCAGCCTAAATGCTGATGGGTCGACGCATACGCACTAACCTTCCAATATACGAAAACCTGTTGACACCTGAAGGAGCACACAAGGTCAAACAGGCTAAGGAGGAAGGGAAAGAAAAGCAGAAACGGAATCACGACAATACAGCGAAAAGCCTACCAGTCCTGAAGCCTGGGGATCAAGTGCGAATCCGAGATCATGATTCTGGCACATGGTCCATGCAAGGAGTTATGCAAGAGGAAGTAAATCCACATTCATACCAGATCCAGACAGAGCGAAGGACACCTCTGAAGAGGAACCGCATGGATCTATGACCACAAGCTCCAACCCATGGCTGTGACCCGCCCCCTGTCATTACACCAAAGGGGCCAGCATATGGAGAAAATGAACATGTGGACCAGAGTTCCCAGGAAAACACCAACAGTAATGCAGCAAATGAAAGCAACCCACCTGCGAAAACAAGTACCAGACCAAAAAGGACCATTAAACCACCTCAGAGACTGATTGAAAGCTGCTGAGTGGACAAGGGTTCTTGGCAGGTTTATAAGGACAAAGTATTGTGTTTGTTTTTCTTTAAAGGGGGAAGATGTGTTATTATGTGTTGTTATGTAGTTATAATAAAGAACTACAGTTCCCAGTAGGCAATGCAAGGGGGTCACATAGGGGAAACAGGAAGTGGCTGTAAAAGAGCGGGAAAACAAGCCAGCCTGTCTGTTGCAGCCAGTGTGTTGTTGTTGCTTTAATAAATGTTCAGATGTTAAACCCAAGCGAAGTTTGTCTCTTGATGAAGAACAAACTTAACAAGCACCAATAGATGTCTTGGAGCTGAAATGGAAGGCCACCTCCACTCATTCTGGGAAGATCTGAGTTTTTCCAATAGAATTTGAAACCAGCTTCACTGTGAAGTTGGCAAGTAGCAGACTGGATCTCTGGAGCATTCATCATACAATAAATTGCTAGATTTAAATTTTTAAAAAACCAAATACTGTTTAAACTATTAATGAACTTGGGCCTCTGTAGACAGCTTTTTCATAAAGCAGGCTGCTGATAAAAAACCTTTAAGATTATTCTGTATTTTCAAAGATTTATTTTTAGGCAATGTTCACATCTGAAGTATACACCTTAATTTTTGCATTCAGGAGAGCAAAGAAAACCTGACAGCAATTTGAAGTATCGGCATGTAAATGCAGAAATTCAGGGGTAACTGTCAGAGCTGCCAAGTCCTCACCAATAGACTCAGACTGAAATCAATGCAATGGCAAGGAGGTTTGGGGCCTTGCCCACATATTCCCATCTAACAATACCAGAAATATTGAATGATGATGTATTAAAGATTAGGTGGATATTTAATGGTGTGATAAGATATAATACTGATATAGAGGGGTGTGTAGTAGTGAAGTGTAAACATTTTGTCATTTTGACAGAAGTGAAAACTCATCATTCTCAACGTTAATACATGCTTGTTGTTTCCCTCGACACTGACTGGATGTTTGTAAGGATGCAGGTATAGATGTTGTAGAATCACAAGACAGTGCTAAAGAAGGCCATTAATTCTAAATGTCTCTTCCTAAGACCAAAGCACCCATTCCTGTCACTGATTCTTTCTCTGCAGCCCTGTAATTTCTTCTCTTATTAGTACAGTATTTACCCAGTTCATCTTTAACTCCTCCTGTGGAATTGACATCCTATACCCTCCAGGCAACACAGTCTAAATCCTAATCATTTATTAGATAAACAGTATTTTCCTTCTGACATCTCTGTCCTTTGGTAAATCACAAACCTCTGCCTTTTGGTTACTCACCCTTCAGTTGTCGGAAACAATTTCTCTTTATCTACTCTTACGCAAACCCTTTGTAACTTTAAACAACTTCATCAAATCTCCTCCATTCAAATGAGAGCTCCAGTCTCTCTATGTAACTGTAAAAATCTCTTCCATAAAATTATTCTGGTAAATATCTTCCGTACTCTCTCTTAAGCTGTTACATCCTTTCCAAAGTGTGGCACCAGTACAACACACAGCAATCTGATCTGGTGTTTAATTTGGTAGGGGCTTTAATTTTTTCGTTTGGTTCGGGTGTGTTTTTCATGTTTTTGTCAGAATTTGGCAAAGTTGGGTATTTTTGGTTACTAAAAATCAACCCTCCAGGTGCTCAGCTTTAGGTCTCTATAGAACTAATTCAAAATTCATGTAATGATGAACAATTACAGATTAGTTTGGCCCTTACCTTAACTATTTCTTTGGCAAAATATTCATATACTTTTTGTACTTGCAAACATTTTTGGTTTCTCCCCCAATTCCACTTTTACCTTTCTGCCCTCTCTTGCTGCTGTCACACCATTGAGCAGTCCATTCCACCCACAAATGGGATTGGTCAGTAGAGCTTTGTGAAAGCCACTTTCAGCGTTGTTAAAATTAAATGAACAAAGATGTAAATTCTGCTGTTTACATTTATTGCCAAGTTCAAATTCCACTGGCAAAGAAAAAAAATCTAGGTAGGCTTTTGGCGATTTTATTTTTCATTTTTTTTTATTGGCTAAAAGCTAGGGTACACTTCAATTTTCAGCTTTAGAATGCAATGGCTCTCCATAATTTGCTGGGGTTTGCAATCTACTTCACAGAGGCACTTGCTGGAAAGACTGAACAGCTGATCATCCAATCTCCACCCATTAAAATTGAGTTTACTGAATCAGTGTCACTGTGATTGCCAGAGTCACTTAGAACATTGCAGAAAGCAGAATGCAGAACTATGGCCTGAAGGCAACGATGTTACTGAATTGTTCTGGGAACTTCACTGAAACCTTAAACTTCAATTTAATAATAAAGTAAGTGTTTGACTGTCAGAATACAGTTTGACTTTCCTTGGCTAAGAATTCTTAAGTTAATATTTAATGGATCTTGTGCGTTTAGCATGAACTGCACAGCAATGAAATACGGCTAAAGATCACACACAGCTCAGAAGACAACCCCGTGCTTATGGGTCCCTTCTTAAGGCCAATTTATATATTTTATATCATTTCAGTACAAACCCATCAATCAAATGAAACATGACCTGAACACTGTGTCCGTACATAGTGCAACCCTCTCCCCACTTTATCAGATCAGAGCTAATGCTTCTCAGCATATCTCTGTTAAATAATCTGTTGTTCTGTGTTGGTCACTGGTACTTTGAAGTAAAAGAGAACTTCTAGTTTGTGGAGCAACTTGCATTTATGTGGACCTGATGTTTTCAACGTTGGCTGCCTTCCCATCTGCCACACCACAGAAATATTTCTGCTGCCTGAGTCTTGCTCACCCTTAACCCTGCTGGCTCCTGGTCTGGTGAACCTTCTTTTTCAGTCTTGTCTTCAAATCCCTTCACAACCTAGCCCCTCCCTACCTCTTTAACCTCCTTCCCGCTCTCCAAGCTGTGAACTCCTCCATTCCTGGCATCTTGCCTATTCCTAGTTTTAATTGCTCCACCACCAGCAGCTGTGCTCACAGATGCATTGACCTCAGCTCTGAAACTTCCTCCCTAACCTTTCCTCCCTGTTACCTTCCTCCCATCCTTTAGCATTGCAACCTCTTTGACCAAGCCTTTGGTCACCTGTTCTGGCACCACCTGGTCAAACTTGGTGTCAAATCTTGCCACCTTGAAGGTGCGACATAAATGCATGTTGCTTCTCTTATAATGCTCCTTTAATTAAAAAAATATCCAAAGTATTTTACCTTGATTAGTTGCCTGACCTGCTGAGTACTTCGAACGTTTTTTGTTAATTTAGTGGACATGGACTCATAAGGTCGTACAGGATGGGAATAGGCCCTTCGGCTCAACTCATCCACGTGGAGTTGAGCCAAAGGACCTGTCTCTGTTCTGTATGAATCTAATGATTAGGGATCTGGAGTGGATTTCTGATCACCGGAGGGGGATCACTATCTGAGAATATGGGGAGACGGTGGGGGTGGAAAGTTCTACAGAGAGGGGACTGGGGCCCACAAATATCAAGCAGCTGAGCCCAGCAAACTTGGTTCTGCGAGTCATCTCCTCCGTACTATTTTTGCATGACCCTCTCCAAATTATTTCTACCTCTGACTGAGACCTCACTTCCTCTTCCTCTCCATTAAACACCACCAGTCAGTTCATTAAACATGGTGCAGGGTTCATAAGCATGCTCTGTTATAAGATAAATAAAAATCCTGCATTCTTATTGTTACATTCATGATATTACAACATTCTAAACCATCTTACAGATACCAAAGCACTTCAGAAGTGTGGCTACTGTTTTAAGGTCAGGGGCATGGTGGGGGATGGCATTAGAGGGGTCGTAGTTGTAATGAAGGTCGATTTGCTCGAACACTCCTCCTCCAGGCCTTATTAAAACTGTGAAATTTTACAAATTCTCCAGCGGTGTCCTTCAGCAGACATAAAGTCCCTAAATCGACATAAGCTAGTTTCAAGTCATTGCCTTGGATGCCTCAGGAACATGTTCTACAAACTTAGCATGTAATAAGAGCAAAAAGTGGCAGAAACACTCAGAAGAACCAATGAAGGGCCTTTCACCTGAGATTTTAATTCTGTTTTTCATTCCACGGTGGCTGCCTGACCTGTTAAGCATTTCTAGCACTTTCTGTTTTTATTTCAGATTTCCGGCATCTGTAGTTTTTTTTCACCTAGAAACTTAGCTGGGACTCCAACAGAGGACAACATGGGTGAGGACTGTCCTGTTACTAAACCCAGCACTTTTTTCTTACCCATTTTGCACACTAGAAAGTGGTCCAAATGGGCCCATTTCTGCCCCAGTGCATGTGTATTTCTGCAAGTGTGACCCATTTAACGCTAAACCCAGAAAAAAATTATTCTGCCATTTTATAAACAGATTTGCCTGTTAGAGGATTCAAATTTCCTCAGCATCTTAAAAATATTTGGTGAACTGAATTCCTGTCATAGGATCATACAGCACAGAAACAGGCCCTTCAGCCCACCATATCTATGCTGATATTGATCCCAGTTACCAGCACTTGGTTTGTAGCCTTCCGTACCTTGGTGATTCAAGTGCTTGATTAGAGCACTTAGATTTTTGTTTTCTTACTGGAATCCAAAGTGAACCTAACTTTATTCAAGGCATTAAAAGAAATCCATCAGAGAAATGAAGCATGGAATACTCACAGTGATCGCAGGGCAGTGAGCTGTCGGAAAGTGTCCTGCTGGATTTCATTAAGCTTGTTGTGATGCAGGTCACTGAAAATGGAAGTGGTTTGAGAAATGAATTTTAAAGATCAAACTTCAATTGTTGGAGAAATTTTGTTTGCTTAATGGGAAGAGAATTCCAGACATATGAAAACTACTGCACATACTAATGAGTGTTTTTTTCTTGCATGCACCTTCAGTTAACAAATAAACCCTTAACTCATGCTTACTGCAAAGAGGCATAAAATAATTCTTAATCATGAACTGATTCAAGCTTACATAAAAAATGTAAATAGAAGCAGGAGTGGGCCATCCACCCCTTGTGCCTGCTTTACGCTTCAAAAAGATCATGGCTGATCTTTTAACTCAGTACACTTTCCTACATCAACCCCACATCCTTCTTAACTTACAGTTTCTGAAGCTTTTGACAGCCATTGAGACTTGGTAGTTGCTCAATCCAGTTATAAGACAGATCTCTGTTAAACATAAGATCATACATTTAAGCCATCTGAAGAGCACAGATACAGCTAAGCATTGTTGGGAAAGCTGTGTGAGTTTTTTTTAAATGTGAAGATCACAGTTGAAATCACTAAGGCAAATAATCCAAGAGCATTAAAATTATAAGGTAGCATGACATCACTCCCAATTTTCATTGAGTTCAATGAAGATTTATTATTGAGTTCAGTGGAACTAAATGGAGAAAGATACAAAACAGCCAACAAAGTCAAAATTGCAGCCCCTCTGCTACTATTGTTCCCAGCTACAGTTTCTCTCTTTAGTAATATGCGAGCTTTTCTCATGTTCTCTGTTCCCGTAAGAAACTATGAACTTGTATTGAGACATGGAGCACATATTTCTCTTGAGTGGTAGTGCAAAACTGGGCAACAGTGCATCAGCAGATCATTCTATATTCCATCTGAGTCTCTTCTATAATAAATTTGTACATAACCCTGAAGAACTTGCCCAAGTTCCCATACTTCCACAAGGCAAATGAGACACTGAAAGCAAGCATCACTTTAAAAGAACGTCCGGTTGTTCATTAGTTCAGTTATTCAGTACCAAAAAGTCCGGACATGATACATGCCCTCTTTATTGGCAGAGGCTAAGAAACAGTAATTCATTCTGATGAACATAGAACATTACAGCACAGTACAGGCCCTTCAGTCCACAATGTTGTGCCGACATTTTATCCTGCTCTAAGATCTAAGATCTATTTAACCCTTCCCTCCCACATAGCCCTCCGTTTTTCTGTGATTCATGTGGCTATCTAAGAGTCTCTTAAATGTCCCGAATGAATCTGCCTCCACCACTTCTGCTGGTAGTGCATTCTATTGGTCATCGGTTTTAAAATTCTTGAAATTCTTTAGAATATCTTATAGCCTTTTCAGGTATAATTCCAGAAATTATTCATAGGCAGTGTCTAGTGATGGAGTGATGAATAACTTACAAGACTTGAAGATTCGGTAACTGCTTGCAAACAGTGCTCGGAAGAGAGGAAATTCGTGCTCCAGTCAGGGTTCTGACAAAGTAAAAGTTGTTACTCTGATGCATACATTAGTTGATCAGATTTCTGTCACAAATGTATTTTGAATAAAATTACTCAAAGTTTCATGATGGCAAACTTACAGACTCTCCAAATTTATGGTTCCTGTAAGGTCAGGAAATTCAGTTATTTCTGTGGCTCCATTGAGTGAGCTAGGATGAGAAAACAGATCAATATTTAAGAAGCAGATCTTAGAGAAACTGTAGATGCTGGAATCTGGATGCACCTCCCCCCCATGGGGCACCTGCCTCCATACCTCTGACCCATAACTCTGACCCATCCCCCGGGTGCATCTGCTCTTTCCTCCTCCCCAGCATCTGCCTATCACCACCCTGTGTCCACCCTGCCTCCCCTCTTTTGCCCGCCTATCACTGCTCTGCTTTTCCCCCCAATATATTGGGCTTCCCCTTTTCCTATCTTCAGTCCTGAAAAAGGGTCCTGACCCGAAACGTTGACAGTCTGTTTTTCTCCACGGATGCTGCCTGGCCTGCTGAGTTCCTCCAGTATCTTGTTGTTTAAGAAACAGATCTTGTCCCCCGTAAATGTTAGACATGATCCCATTGGGGGAAGGGCTTAATTTTACAGACATACTTACAGTGTGCGTAATTCAGGCAAATTCTGGAATGCTGACCTTCCAACAAATTGAATGGGGTTGTCATAGAAGTGGCTGTAAAGAAAGAACATTTAATCATATCAATGTTTTTAACAGTGAGCCTTGGAAATGGTCATTGGTTCAACAAGCTTGCAATTCATGTTTGATCAAACAAAATTGGACTACTGATGATTTATATACACAACTAAATAAAGTTTTATCATCGTCAACTTTCTAGTACTTCATAGATCATGTTTATGATATTTTTCTCTTCTACTAGCTACATGTTTTTAATGGAACAATCTAATATGTCCTTAATGTATAAGGAACCTTGTATAGCAACTACAACAGGCAATAGCTTTGAAGTGTGGGACCACTCTTCCACTGAAACGTCTTCCTCTTAATTTCACCACTGCACCCACTTCCTTGCAGTGCATTCTTGAGTCCGTTTGCCATTTCATAATATGATTCCCTGCCACACACAAAGAATGGTCTCAGCCACCACATGGAGTCTTTCCAAGAAACTGAAAACCAAAGTACATTAAATAATTGCTTTTGCTTTAAATTTGTGCAAACTCCTCCAAATCTCTCTCCTCATCCAGTTCCCTAAAGTGCAGTGATTCACTCTAGGCCATTGTTACACAAGGCCAGAGGGTTGTCAGTAATTCAGCCAAGTGGTCAAGCCTGATCTGGAAGTTACCTTGAAGCCTCTCATGTTCTGTTCCCACCTACGTGCTGAGATACAAGATTTGGGTGTAGAATTAAAGGCCAGGAAGTTCTAGCCTTTGACCTAAGTGTCAGCAATTGGGCCAGGAGCCCTGAAGATTTAATTTATATATTTTAGTTTTCATTTGTTATATTTCAACTGTTGAGTGGAAGGAACTGTTTAAATTTGTGTTTCTGTTGGTGCTTTATCTCTGAGTCAGTTTGAGCTGTGGTGAATTACTACAAGAAGTATGTTTGATTATTCTCTGAATGGTAGCTTTCTCTTGCGGTACTTAGATTATTTGTTTTATCCATATACGGGATGTGGGCTTCACTGGAAAGGCCAACCTTTGCAAGTTAAGCCATCGTAACACTGAGATGGGCTACAAAAACTCTGCACCCAGCTGCAAGAAGCCAGAAGAGTGTAAAGGTCTGGCTCAGGAGCCCAGCATTACGGTATCTCAGGACAGGATGTTCTTGAATTTCGGGTAAATACTGTATCATTTTCAAATTTGTTCATGATATGGATGTCACTGGCAAAGTTGGCATTATGGTCCATCTGTAATTGCCTCCTGGTCCTTGTGGGTCTGAAGACCAGACTGGATCTGAATGAATGTCCCTGAAGCACATCAGTGAACTTGATGGGTTTTTATGTCAATCCAGTAATTCTACAGTTACGACCACTAACTTTTTATTCTAGATCAGTTTAAGTTCTTGAATTTAAATTCCCCAGCTGATGTGGATGCTAGTTCAGTACTTAACCACTGTAGCCCAGAGCAGAACACAGAGAACTATCTGGATGTGTGTGAACAGCAACTATGCAGAGCATTAGAGTTTCACAGTAAATCCAAGGTCAATGTAATTTTCACCAAGTGATGTAAAATTAATCCCTTAGAACTCTGTGCTAAGCAGCAGCTGAACAGACTCTGCAATACTGGAAGATGACTTCTGGTTTGCTCTCTCTTAGTCATCAAAGAGTGAGGTAGTTCAGGACAAGGGTAATCTAGAAAGAACTGGCTGAGCATCTTGAAAGGAAGAAGAAAGAAACTTCTCAAGGGTGCAGGGAATGATCTGATGGAGACTTGGTGATGGACAAATTTGTGCTAGAGGAGATTTGCCTTCAGAACAATGAAATAAGGGATTACCCAAGGTAGTCAAGAGAGTTGATTCACCTGCCAGAGGTTTAAGGTGGACTTTTTTAAATTTAGTTGTGACCAGGAGTCTTAAGTGCTATGCTCTGAGAAAACATCATGTGATGGTTGGCAAAGCCTCTGGAACGGAAGATAGAACAGCAAAATGACATGGCCCATGCTGAAATCATAACTTTGATATAGATATTTCATTTTCCATCTTTCCTAAGATAGAGAGTGAGGCCATTTAGCACACCGTCTATGCTGGCTCTCAGAGCATTCCCATCAACCCCATTCCCCCACTTATTTCTCTGTTAAATATTCTCTTTCACATGTCCGCCAACTGCCCTCCCACCTGCAGTCAGGGTAATTTATGGTGGCTAATTAACCTAATAACCAGCACATCTTTAGAAGATGAGTTCCCAGGGGAAACCCATGTAGTCACAGGTATAATGTGCAAACTCCACACAGTACAACGAGCGGCAGAATTTCTCTTTGTTTAGTAGGACAAGAGCATGAATTTGAGAGTAAAACCAATGGATTCCTGATACTCTAACAGCAGGAAACTTTCCACCTTCTGAAGGCTGATAGGAGCTCACCACGTCAGTCACTAAGATGGTCATTCCTGGATCATTTCCAGTGTCTCACACTCGCCAGCTTAAGAAGGGGGAAGTAAGTAAAAGTTATCCCACAGATAGAGGACTGGTGCAGGAGGGAAAGGGTTCATGGGTTTGAGGCAGAACAGAGAAGGCTACCCGGTTCCAGGTCCAAGACGTGAGAGAGCCAGATTAAAAAAAACTTTTGGAAATATAAGCAGAACGCCTTGCTGAAATAAACAGTCAGAAAATATACTCAGAAATGAAACAGGATACAAGCCAAAGGTATATAAAGGACTGTTGTAAAAGAAATGGATATTTGAAAACAGGAAAAAGTATCAACATTCCTAAAAATGATGGGAGTGAGATTTGAATGGAGATCAGGAATTCCTCCCATAATCTTCTATTTGTTAATGAGCCAGGTGGTCAGACACACAATGTTGCTGCAGTCATATGTTTCAAGAGCTGAGTTCTCACACTGCATTCATTCTATTGAATGGTAATTGTTAAAGAAGTGAACAATAATTTAAACCGTGAAGATATTTGTAAAGCTACATTTCAGCAAATTCCACAGATTTAGTTTAGAAAAGTGAACTTTGTAGGCAAACTTACATTGTTATAAGTGCTGGATTACCAGAAAATGCATGTTCAGGGATTGATTGTATGTTGTTGCTGTGGAACCCCCTGAAAGATAACAAAGACATACAATACTCCAGATACATTTCTTTTATCAATATAAGCTCAGAACTTTCAACCTTTCTTTTAAAACATGGATATTCACCTGCAGATCTCTAAACAAGGGCTTTTTATTTTAGAATCTTGGCCTTTTAAAAAAACATCTCATTTGTGTAATAATGCTCCCTGCATTTCAGAAGGAATTCCTTGTGTGAAATGTTTTGAGATGTTCTGATCTGAAGAGTGTAATTTCTCTACATCCAACACACAAAAAAAGTCCCTTCAACATTAACAGCAAGTAGCAGCCTCAACAAGACCAAACATCCCAAGGTGTAGATCGGACATAAGCAAAGGGAGATGGGTTTTAGGAGAAAGTCAAGTGTGAGGAGAGATATGGAAAGGAGAAGGAATTTGGGTGAAGATTCCTTGGGCATAGGAGCAAGATAGCTGAAGACTTTGCCCCTGTCGGTGGGAGAGACGGAAGGAGTTAATGCAGCAATATAAAGGTTGTGTGATGCTGTGGCAGCAGTATCCTGCAAAGCAGCAAAAGCGCTGAGGGCTGAAAAGCTAATGGACTGGGAAGGACAGGAGTGCTGGGTGGAGGTCTGGATGCAGTGGAGTTAGACAGTGTAGTGTAGTTCCCCGGAGGACAATAAAATGGGCATTGAAATAGTCAAATCATTTATAACTGACAATGGAATTATTTCAATTCTCTTGTTTTTGTTAAAGGGTTGGTTTCAAAATTCTCATAATACTGATCTTCATGATAAACTAAGTTGTTGTTTGAAATGGCAAACCTTCAAACTTTTTCTTAAAATGGAAATATTCTTTCTCTTATTTTTTTTCCCTTCAACACCCTGATCTCCTTAAGTCATGGACCTTCTGCAGACAACCTGCTTCTGGCAATATGACTTCGGAGCTGCTGTCTGGAGCCTTGTCAGAGCATTCTCCACAGGTTTCTTGAGGCTAATTTTTCCTTTGCCTTTTGTAAAAAGGACTTGACCTTTGCTCGACACATCCCTTCCTCTTGCAGCACTATACACAATATCCTCCAACGTGTCATTGCTTTATGTCAGCTGAAGCCTCCCATGTGTTATATCCAGCCAGAGAAACAAAGGACTGCAGATGCTGGAATCTCGATGAAAAACACGATGACACTGGAGGAACTCAGCAGGCCAGGCAGCATCCATGGAGAAAAGCAGGCGGTCAACGTTTCGGGTCAGGACCCTTCTTCAGGACTGAAGACAAGGGGAAGCCCAGTATATAGGAGGGAAAAGCAGAGCAGTGATAGGTGGACAAAAGAGGGGAGGCGGGGTGGGCACAAGATGGTGATAGGTAGATGCAGGTAAGAGGTAGTGATAGGCAGGTGCGGGGGAGGAGGGGAGTGCAGATCCACTGGGAGATGGGTCAGAGGTAAGGAGCGAAAGGAAGAAAAAAGAAGTAGAAAAAAAGAGGCTAGGAAAGGGAAGAAGAGAAGAAGCATGTTGGGGAGGGTGGTTGTGGGAAAGAGGGTTGGGGATTGCCTGTTGGCTTAGGGTCCCACTTGTCCTCATACTTCATCCCACCAGCCTACGTATCCAACACATCATTCTCCACCACTTCTGCCATCTCCAATGGGACCCCACTACCAAGCAGATCTTCCCCTCCCCACCCCTTTCTGCCTTTTGCAGGGACCGCTCTCTCCGCAACTCCCTAGTTCACTCCTTCCCCCTCCCCCCTCACCCATCCCATTCCCACCCTGGGAACTTTCCACTGCCCCTGCCATAGGTGCAACACCTGCCCCTACACCACCTCCATCATCTCCATACAGGGACCCAAACAGTCCTTTCAGGTGAGACAGAGATTCACCTGCATCTCCCTTAATATCATCTACAGCACTCGGTGCTCCAAGTGTGGCCTCCTCTACATTGGTGAGACCAAATGCAGACTAGGTGACCGTTTCGCAGAACACCTGCACTCTGTCCGTAAGTGCGATCTGCATCTCCCCATTGCCAGTCACTTCAACTCTCCCTCCCACACTATCACTGATACGACAGTCCTCGGCCTCCTCCACTGTCAAGAGAATTCCAAGTGCAAACTGGAGGAACAGCCCCTCATTTTCCATCTTGGAACCTTGCAGTCTAACGGCATGAACATTGAACTCTCCCACTTTAGGTAAACCCTACCCCCCCTTCCCCACAAACACCCCCCCCCCAAACATGCTTCTTCTCTTCTTCCCATTCCCAGCCTCTTTTTTTCTACCTCTTTTTTGTTCCTCTCTCTCCTTACCTTTGACCCATTCCCCGATGGATCTGCTCTCCCCTCCTCCCAGCACCTGCCTATCAATATCTCTTACCTGCATCTACCTATCACCACCCTGTGCCCAGCCCACCTCCCCTCTTTTGTCCACCTATCACTGCTCTGCTTTTCCCTCCTATATAAGGAAAAGGTCTTCCCCTTTTCCTATCTTCAGTCCTGAAGAAGGGTCCTGACCCGAAATGTTGACTGCCTGCTTTTCTCCACGGATGCTGCCTAGTCTGTTGAGTTCCTCCTGTTATATCCAGCTTCTGATTACAGTAAGATGCTGATAATCCAGCATGCGATTGCTCAGAAATCCTGACAGTTTGGCATTTGGCTCAATCATTCATTTGGAGTGTGAGCCTGAGGTCCAGAGTGTGAGTGGGGTGTACGGCTGGGGTTGGGCTGGGTATGCGACAGGGTCCTAAACGCCAGGGGTCTGGAACGTGGGTCGGTTTGAAGCCAGAGCCGGAGACCAGAGTGCTTGTGTATTTCCCACTCCTTTTAAACTTGCTGAGTTCACTTGAAAATGTATTACACTACTGTGTAACGCGTGAGATGTGGTTAAACTGGAAAGAGTACAGAAAAGATTGATGAGGATGCTGCCAGGACTAGAGGGCCTGAGTTATAGGGAGAGGTTGGCCGGGCTAGGTCTGTATTCCTTGGAGCATTGGAGAATGAGGGGTGATCTTATAAAATAATGAGGGGCATGGATAAGTGGATGGTAGCAGTCCTTTCCTCAGGGTAGGGGAGTCCAAAACTAAGGGGCATAGGTTTAGGGTGAGGGGGCAAGATTTAAAAGGGACTTGAGGGGCAACTTTTTCCATGTAGAGGGTGGTGAGTATATGGAACGAGCTGCCAGAGGAAGTGGTTGAGGCAGGTACAATAGTATCATTTAAGAAGCACTTGGATAGGTACATGGAGGGGCGGGGCTTAGAGGGATGTGGGCCAAATGCAGGAAATTGGGACTAAGATGGGTGGGCACTGTGGTCGGCATGGACTTGTTGGGCCGAAGGGCCTGTATCTGTGCTGTATTGCTTTATGACTCAATGTAAATTAAAAAGTGTTGGGGTATAATTGGTGTAAAATCCACTAGTCCTGAAAATCTGCCAGTCCAGCATCACCCAAGTGCCAAGGGTGTCAGACTATTGGGATTTCACTGTGGTGGAGTAATATTGGTGCCAGCCAATCTTTAACCATTACCAGAATATTGTATAATCATTACCAATATATTTTCCACCAAAGTTTTTAGAGTCCACACGTTTCGTGGTTACTTCCAAAGGAATGTCAGAGCAGCAAATAATTGCAAAGACAATTGAGATAACAGAGCAAAGAATAAACTGCTGTTATTATAGCAACCCTGTCTTATTTGCTCTTTCTTTCTTCTGATTTGCTTGTCATTTCTAAGATAGGAGCCAGTATTATCAGAGTTTGATGATTGAGCTAAATATTTGAACTTACTTTAGATAGCAAAGTAAATACCAATCATAAGAGCAGAACTCGTTTGTTGTTTTCTTTTGCAATATTGCAAATAAGTGTAAAAATAGTGGTGCCAGAGCTCTGCTAGGGCCAAGCTCCTGAGTGATGGGTCACAGTGGGATGGCACCATATCCTCCAATGGCTGGAAGCCCCACCTGATGCTCTTTTTTCATGCTGCCTGCCTCATGCCCTGGAAAACTTGGGCGGTCACTCTCATGTAGTAGAGAAAAAGCCTGGTCGATCATGCCCCAGATCCACACACCCATGCAACCAGTCATGCTTTAGTTATAAAGCCACATCAACTGCCTGAGCTGTAATAACTGACAGCAATGGGTACTTACAATTCCTTGAGATTGGCTAAGACCTTCACAGCAACAGGAAATTCATCCAGATTGTTATAATTCAAGTCTCTGTATCAGGAAATGGAAACGAAGGCCATTTGCAGATGTGATCAGAATGAATTTTGTTAAATTTTGCATGAATCCAAGATAGTTAAGCTATTCATGTTTTCAGCATTTCATTACAGCTCCACCTTTTAGCACATCATTAAAAGCACATACATTTTTAGCAGAATCAAAGGGATGAATGAATGAATTTATATAGTTTTTTTATGAACTAAAGTAGGCTATTTAATCTTGACTCAATAAACTGTTGCCATATTTCAAAATGTATACATTTTATTGGGAAAGAGCCTTTTCTCTCTTCTGTTAATGTTGTACAACAGCCTTCTTTATCAGCAGTCCCTGAGGGTCTAGGATGATTTGCTTCCACACCAGTTGTCTCGGTTTTGAGGTGGCTGAAATCAATATGGTCCCCCATACTCTACTGTGGGTTTGACTAATGGGGTTGGATGGGTTTTATGGGAATTCTTTGCTCCTTCTAATGTTCGAGCACAGCCTCCACAGGGTCCCTTTGTGGGATCTGAGTTGCTCCATGCTCTCCTGGAAGCCCTTCCTCCATTTTGAGCACTCACAGACTATTCTACCATGTCAGAATTCAAGTGCTGTTTGGATGGGGTTGTATTTCACCGTGAGAGTATTGTTTATAAATTGTGGTCTGTGACCTACTATCAAGTTGTTGCACATTCTCATGTGACTGAGAAATCTCCATGTGTGTCAGTAAGCAGGAAATTACATGACTGGCTGGTGTGACCAAGCAATACTGCTGAGCTCCTTATTGACCAGAAGACATGTGGTGAAGGCACTGGCAGAACACTCTTCCAAAAGGGTCTCAATGTCTCTGAAGGCATTATTGGGATGAGTTTCCATGGAGATGATCATCAGTAGAAGTGTCAAAGGAACCCCAGAACTGTGCCATAAACTCTATTATTGCTAATGAGTGAGAGAACCTCCGTGGAAATTCATGCTCAGTCACTCTAGTTCCCAGATTTTGTTTCTTGTACTCTTTTTTATTGCTGTACCCTCTTTAACTTTTTACTGCCTTTTCATTAGCAATACATGTTTTGGCTTGGTATGGCAACAGCAAGAAACTGCAGAGAGTTGTGGACGCAGCTCAGCACATCATGAAAGCCAGCCTCCCCTTCATGGACTCTGTCTATACTACTCGCTGCTTCAGTAAAGCAGCCAGCATAATCAAAGACATTAACCTGCCCCAGACATTCTCTCTTTTCCCCCCTCCCATTGGGCAGATACAAAAGTCTGAAAGCACATACCACCAGGCTCAAGGACAGCTTCTATGGCTCTGTTATATGACTACCAAATGGTTCCCTAGTATGATAAGATGAACTCTTGACTCACAATCTACTTCATTATGACCTTTCACCTTATTGTCTACCTGCACTGCACTTTCTCTGTAACCATAATACTTTATTCTGCATTCTGTATTGTTTTACCTTGTGCTACCTCAATGCATTGTGTAATGAATTGGTCTGTATGAACGGTATGCAAGACAAGTTTTTCACAGTACCTCAGTACATGTGACAATAATAAACCAATTTACCAATTTGGTTCCCTTTATTATCATTATTTAATGCCTGCACCACACATTTTGTTAATCTTCAGGGCAGAATATACATTCTATAAACACTTGAATCAGAAGAAAGGGTGGGCCACTCAGCATCTCAAGCCTGCTCAACTATTTGATAAAATCAGGGCTGCTCTGATTATAACCTCAATGCCACAGTCTACCTATCCCTGGGAACTGAGGGAATGCAGTGTTACAATCAGATCAGTCCTAGCTCCATTAAGGTGCAGGAACCCCTGTCAAATTTGCTTACTCCTATCCAAGAACAGATTCCAGTTCTCCACAATTTTGAACCTTGAAATTTGTGAACTCAAAGAGCTCAGTAACTTTAACAACTGAAAATTATTCAGGCCAAATACACTTCACTGCTGAGATAACTTTCAGTGCTCTAGAAATTGTCTAACTTTCACTGTTCACTCCAAACAGACACCAGATCTCATTGTTCATTTCCTCAGCTGATCCTGTTTTCTAATAACCTTTAAAACCTACAGCCAGTGGCAAGCTCTCTGGTAAACTCTCGCATTTGTAGTGTGGTTCTTGAAACCCACTTTCCATCAAATTTTTGGGAACTGCACATGCTCACTGCAGAAATGCTGGTGAAGCCATTTGGTTTCACTCGCTATTAGCCAATACAACACTGGTGGTCCTTCAACATTGCTTGTGTGATTCTGTTCCCACAGTATAAAACTGAGATGCCTTTTGATATGAATCGCTCTTAAACTGAGATGCCTTTTGATATGAATCGTTCTTATAAAAAGTTGTACACGCAAATGCCTTATAAAAGGATCATCTGTGGCTCAGCCTGTGCTTCTTCTACCTTTGAGCCAGAGGCTGTGGGTTTAAGTTCCACTCCAGAGATTAAGAGCACATCACTCCATTGCTACATTGAGGGCCTGGGTCTCATGTAGGTGCTGTCTATTGAATGGCACATTAAACTGAGGCCTCATCTCCATCATCAGATGAATTTATAAAGGTCCCAATGAACTATATCAAAAAACAGGGAATGGTGTTATCACTGACCAACGTCCATCACTAACCCAGCATTATAAGGATTATCTGGTCATTGTCACGTTGTTGTTTGTATGTTCAAGCTTTGTGCAAATTTGTTGCTGTGCTTCCTACAAAAGTGACAACACTTCAAGACGACTTCACTGGTGTAAAGCGGGACATGCAAATACAAGTAAAATATAAATACAAGCCTTCAGAAAGTAAATTAATGGTCTGGATGAAAGTGCTGACTATCCTATAAAGCTTTTGGTCTTTTCCTTCACGAAGGTGTTGTGCTGCAGCAGGTAGTGCTGCTGTCTTACAGCTGGAGCCATCCACATTCAATTCTAAAGTCCGTTGCTGTCTGTGTGGAGTTTGCACTTTCTTCCGATGACTACGTGAGTTTCCCCTGGGGCTCTGGTTTCTTCCCACATCCCAAAGACGTGCTGGTTGGTAGGTTAATCAGCCGCTGTAAATTGCACCTAGTGTAGCTAGGTGAGGAGTTGATGGGAATGTGAGAGGGAATAGATTACAGGGAAATAAGTGGGGGAATGGGATTAGTGGGATTGCTCTGCGAGCCAGCATAGGCCCAATGGGCCAAATGACCTCCTCCTATGTCATTAAAGAAGTATGAAAATTAAAAGGAAGAATTGTGTTTCCATTATATCCCTTTTAGAATATTGCAAACAGCTCTCAATGAAGCCATTAATGTAACATAAAAACCAGGGCTGTTAATCTATACACAGCAAGATGCAACAAAGTGATGATGACCAGATAATCAGTTTTAGTGATGTTCATTGAGGGATAAGTGTTGGTGAAGATGCTCGAGATACCTTGCCTGATTTCCTTACGCATGATGCTACTTGAGACCAGGGCCTTGATTTACAGTCTCTTCTCCAGGCTGGGTTTTTGTGCTTAAGTTTCTGGGACTTCAGCCCACAAATTTCTTACTCAGAGATGAGTTGGTTACCTATTGAGCAACAGCTGCTTTTAATTAAGTTTGTGGGATGGTTTCCAAAACAAAGATTGAAGTCAACATGTGAAAAGTTCCACATTTCCTGCTGCACACTCGTTGCCTAAATAGCCGAAACTTCTGAAGCCTTGGACTTAGATAACAATCGAGCTGCCCTGTCAGATTTGGCAAATATTTTAAATCTGTTTAGCTACCAATGGAGGACTAATTAAACACCCCAAAAAGACTGTTGTGCAAAACTGATGCCCTTTGAAAATATTTTGAATTTGTAGATAGGTTTACATGTCATGTGGCTCTTGTGAATTTTCCATCATTGCTAAAGTATGTGTTTGCATATGTCAAAGCAAAATCAATAGAAATATATTGGCAATGTTTTCTCACTAAAAAAAATATTTTGACCTTTTTGTCTTTTTTTCTGAATTTTGATTTTATATATTGAAAGCATGCAAAAAGAATCAAATCAAGGTCAACTTACAACGTTTCTAGGCTGTGGAGACCATCAAAGCATTTCTTTCCCAGGGAGTGAATCTGATTGTTATGGAGATGCCTGTAGGGCAACATTAACTGCACAGTCAAGAAAAGACAATGCACACAGCAGGCTTCAGCAAACTCTTCCCTGGTTGTATCACAAGAACCTTGTACCTCACTCATTCCACTGACTCAATTCATGCAGGTAATGCAAAGGCTAGTAGTTAGAATATAAACAATAGCTAGTACAGCAATGGATGTAAGTTGAAAATTAGTTTTAAACAGTTTGAAAATAATGACAGTTTTAGGTTTAATCATTTCTCCAGGTCAAGAAAATGCAGTTTGTAATGACAATCCTCACATTTACACAGTGGCTCAGTTCCTGTTCACATTCGTTTTGGAATTAAGTTATGGTATTAAGTTCCAACCCCTTTGAAATATGTCAGAAGATTCACAGCAGACATTATGGGTTTAAAGCCGGGGTCAAATCAGATGGCAAAAAGGTTTCACTCCAAACAAGGATCAGACTGTTACTATCATTTATCTTTCACTTTCTGCTTATTTCTTTACAAGTTCAAATGTACATTCAGCATTCACTGTATTCAATTCCAAGTACCATCATTTGGAATTGATTTTCTTTTATTACTTGTATGATTACTCTGCAGTTAATCTTGCACTGCAAATCAGAAACAGGGAAGATCTTCGAAATAGGAGCAGCTACAAATTAAAAAGTGAATCCCATTACTGACAATCAATCTGAGTATTAAATGTGAGTTAAGTCCATAAGAAGAATTGACAAACACTCAAGAGCAGCTTTTCTTCCTACTATTGAAATAATTTCAGGTAATGAACTGGATTTCAAATACATTAATGTCATTAATGCTACAAATTTCCCTGATAGAACATTTCAAATGTGAATCTCTGCCCCAGACAGTTGTCGAGACTAGTTCATTAGAAGTATTCAAAGTGGAGGTATAAATTTTTCAAGGACTGGGGGATTGAGGGGTATGGGGAACTGGGGCAGATCAGCCATGATCATTTTGAATGGGGCGGCAGGCTTGAGGGGCCTGATCCTATTTTCGTGTGTCCTTTTCTTAATATCTGTGTTAGACTGAATTAATAAAGAACTATTTTATACTTATAACATCCTAACATACTTCTCACTTTATTAATACAACTTAATATTTCATACATTTTGCTGGCAACTTCTTTAATTTCCCCTAGATACTAATCTTTCTGTGGAATTTTCAATTTTTGGTTCAATTTTTAAAATGAATTTTGTACAAACCATGTGTTCACATGGAGAATTGATCAGGAAAGTAAAGATCAATGGGATCCAAGGAGAAGAGTCAAATCGGATTAAAGATGTGAGATTTACATAAAGAATAGAATCAATGCCCAACTTGTGCACTTTGGTGGGGGTAAAGATTTTCTAGTTGCACTTTCAGGCAGTTTAGTAGTGTAGCACAGTGTAGTACAACACATAATGCAATGGAATGGAGGAACACCATTGCACCAGCTCATTCATATTGATAAGACACAATTCATAGAGACAACTGATCCAAGGCTGCTTCAACACAGCTTCTAATGGGCAGATATCTTTGAGGGTAATTTGCCTGACGTTTCAGCAAAATAGATTTGGAGGCATGAAAGAGATCTACCATTCAATGGGAAAAACACGTCAACTTCTGTAATATTTAAATAAAGCTTTACCAGCAGATTGCAAATATTGCAAAGTTCCAGGAGATTAATTAGTTGTAAATATACAGGGACAGAAGTAGGCCATTAAGACCCTGTAGTCTGTTTTGATCTTCAATTAGATCACAGCTGATCTCTATTTTCTCCAAAGTCTGTTGCTTATGCATCTGCTGTGTGTTGCATCACTCTTCCTCAACAGTTTTGCCTTAGGGAGAATTTATTTCTCTTATAGAAGATTAACCCAACCTGTTATACATAGTCATTTCAGTTCATCTCACTGGGTATGAATAATCTGCTTGGGAACATAAATTGGAACATGCTCACTCTCTCTGGTGACTAATTGACATTGCTGTTTCCAATAAGCCGATCCGACCAATCAGCATGCACAGAAAAGTCATGCAAATCCTTACCCAAATCCTTACCAAAGGATTGAAACTTCTGCCCACCCATAATCAACACCAGAAGCAACTTGATCAACTTCAATGAAGTAAGTGTACCATAGCCATGGGACAACTGTCATTTACTTCCTTTATATTATCCAATCTGATATTCATCTCAATATAGCTGCAGATCTCTTCCACCCCACAAGCTGAATGTTCCACTAATGGTAGAAATGGTACTGAAAACTATTAAATATAAATGATCTGATCCCAGCAGGCCCATAGTCAACATGTTACACTTTGAAATGCTGATATTCAAACTTGTATATAAGGCTCACAGCTTAAATTGAAGTTCCTATACTACATGTTGTAATGGGGAAGTAAGTGAGTGATACACAGTAGTGATTGTTATGTCAAGAGTACCATTGTTCATTCATGCCCCAACAATTGTTACACAGGATTCTAAGGCATTGTGACATTACAGCATAAATTAATCAATGATTAAACCCTTGCAGGTACGTTAAATCTTCCTCAACAAAGGCCTTATTTATAATGCATCTTTAAATAACTGAAGCTGTTACCTGAATAAAATACATTAGTGGTTGGGGCCCTAAATGGAATTGGTTACAGCCTAGTTTAATATTGCAGGAAAATGCATGCTTTCTGCTGTATAGTGGTATGAATGAATATATCTCAAACATTACTGTCATGGTCAAAATCATTAATGTTGTGACCAAAGAGTTATCAGGAGCCTTAAATGCTACAGGTTCAGCGAGTGACTTCATATCATGGGAGAATAAAAAATGGTAATAGTGTAGGATGACTGACTGACGGTTGGCACAGACTCGATGGGCTGAAGGATCCATTTCTGTGCTATCCCACTCTCTGATTCGATGTGGACTATGCATTCAGAGGTCTTGGTCTTGCAAACTTGGAGGAAAATGCCAATCTTGCAAAAAAAAATATACATTTGGCACTCCAAAGCTTACTAAAGATGACGTCATTTCCTGTTTAGCAAAACAATTCAGCTTTTCCATGAGTGTTCTCTATCACTGAACATTTTCTCTCAAAATGGTAAGGAATTTTAGTTACTTAGACAAATATTTTTAATGATTAACAGCTCATAAAGCTATTTGAATAGTGTTTGAATGTTCTGTGCACAGTAGGAAAAAAATGAGACTTAAATGGCAGGATCAATTGTTACTCTAGCAGGTACATTTGTTCAAGGACCTTACATTAACATTTTTGTAAATAACATAAACCAAGTTAAACCTGTTTTGATCCACTTGCAACATTGGACTAAAACAATTCTAATGTCATAATAAACAGACCTGCTTTCATTTGAACTGTTTAGTTTGTCTGCATGAAATGTCAGACGATTTCTTATTTCACAGTGGAGAAGTCACTGCTTATTGACTGAAAAAGATTATCACATCTATGCAGAAAATATTTTTTAAAAACCTTCTCATTGTGAGTCTTCAAAAGTAAAATAAAGCAAAATTACTTACAGAACCACCAAACTGGAAAGGTTCCTAAATGCATAGTCTGGGATATGAGTAATTCTGTTCAATGCCAAGGTCATGGCTTGTAGGCAAGGTAAAGTGCTCAGGGCTTTGACTGGAATATCTGTCAGAGCGTTGTCATCCAGCCAGAGGTGCCTAAGTGAAACCAGCCCGTTGAAACAGTTTGGTGGCACAACAGAGATATGATTAGCATCCAGTCGTCTAGGAAATGAAAAGAGTTGAGATTTATTTTCCAGGAATATCCATTTTCTGTCCAGAAAAGCTATGCTGTATTTTTCAATGTTATGTCACCACTCTGCCAGAGTCACTTCAATAGAATTATGTCAACCTTTGCTGCTGCTTTATGAACAGTCTGAGTTGTTGTTGGTAGATTTTTGTGTTGGCGACAGGTATATATTGCATTAGCATCTGAATTTGGTAGAGTGGAATTAGGATTAACAATATTCAAGCCCAGCATAACCCTCACCAGAGTAAACTTTATTTCAAATACAATGTGCTGGAGTCTATGCATAACCAACACATTATTCTCTATTTATTTATTGGATGCATCTGATTTCATTCAACCACACAATATATAAACTGACAGTATGTAGGTTTAAATTGCTAACAACTTCAGTAATGTAAATTTTAATAAAACATTTATAAACAATATTTGGACAGATTGTCCTTTAAGGAATTAATAAATATTTTGAATAGTAGAAAAGAGTGGGTTATTATTTGCAAGAAATCATTAAAGGTTTGACATATTTTGTTCTTAGATGGCTAACTGTTCCTTTACAATTGGTTATTAGTTATGCCTGGCCAAGTACTCTTTATGATATGCACTATGCATACATTCAAGAATGTATTGTTCCAGAAGACTATTTTGAATGAAGAATACACTAGCTTTCTCACTTGAACTCTGCTTTTCCCAATCCAAATGAAAATAGGGTCCCCATTTAAACAACTCTGCTTTTGCTACAATCCTCTAATCTCTGAATTAATACAATCTACCACTTTGTTGCTATTATCAAAATACCTATAGATAACTCTAATTACAGTTTAAAATCTACTTCATATTACTTAATACCAACCACAGAGATTGCACTAATGGTTTTCCCTTTTTCATATCATTTCTTGTGTTATAGTCATATCTTTAATCAATATAGCCACTCCTCCTCTTCCAACAATATCCCAACCTTTTTGAAAGACTTTGAAACCTGGTATATTTAACTCCTGTTATATTTATGATTATAAGCAGCATGAAACAAGTTTTCAGTAACAGCCAGCACTTCAGAGCCTTTGATCTGCATTTTTGTTCTTAATTTCCTGTTTATTTCTTACACTCAGAGTGTTTTAGCTTTCGGCCACCAACCCATAAAATTGATCAAAGTGCTCAGAACAAAACAAAAATTCTTAGACTATGCTGCCTTTAACATCCCACTCAAAGCTTAAGTCACTACACAAAAATAGGTGAATAATTTCACAGCTAATGGGTTCTATTTAGGGCCAACTTTAGGTTTATTCTATTAACTACTCATGGAGTTATGCAGCATGGTACCAGGCTTTTCAGTCTATCGAGACTACACTGACCTTCAAGCAGCCATTTACACTAATCCTACTCTAATCCCATTTAATCTCCCTACATTTCCGTCAGTTTGGTGAGAACTAAAAATTGAATAAATAAATCTGAAGGAATCAAAATACTGCAGGTGCTGGAAAGCTGAAATAAAATCAGAAGATACTGGAAATATTGAACAGTTCAGGCAGCATATCTGGAGAGAAAAACAAAGGTAACATTATAAACAATGAACTTTCATCTGAAAAAGAATTAGGAAAAATAACTGCTGAACTTGGTAGAACTGACAAACACAATAATAATGGAATTAAAACATTGTTAGATGATTAATTGTGGGCCAGCGGAAGAGATGACGGCCTGGTAATCAGATTGCATAGCTGTCTCTATGTCAGCGCAACACAGTTACATATAAAACTTTGCATGGCTTGAGATGAACTCGTGATCATTTTTGAGCTGTTTCACCTCAATCTGCAAGGTTCTTTTCAGCGTGAGTTGAGCATGCTTGCCTGATATGCTTCTGCGTCAGATGCACCTTGATTGACATCATTGCCTTTTGGAACCCGAGTATGTTGTCATGGGGTAGTGCTCAATCCTGTTTTCACTTTGTGGCACCAGATTAGAACCTCATTAAGGTAAATCCATTATTGCATTGTCCTCTGGCTGACATGACCCCAACCTGTTCTTGACCATCCCCATCCATCAATCTCCCACAATAAGCACCAACTGTCTCTGGCCCCAAACATCTCCCTACTTCTGCTGCTACGCCCACCCCCACACCCCCTTCTCCAGCCTGATCGTCCTGGCCATCTAATGCAAACAAACTTCATGATTACCTGAAACCACTGATCTCTACTGTCCCTAACCTCTAGTCTCTAGGAGCCCAAGGCCACTGATGGAAGCCAAATCTCCACCAACCTCCCAGCAACTCCAAGCACTAAATCTGGTCACTGATATACCCTCCCTTCAGCCACAATGCAAAACTCTCCCTCACCTCTGCCCCACATCCAGGATTGATGAGCTTCCAACTATCAGCCCTCTTGTTCCCTCCAGTCAGAGCCTTGGTTTTGTACAACACATTTTCCTTCTTGTGCTCTGGAGCAGGTGATGGGAAGTGCATAAATAAGGCACCTTCAATGTTGCGCTGCTATACAAGTCTACAGGAGCAGACCCAGGACCAAAACTATTGTTGATCCACTGCTCTGCATGAAAGCTTAATAGTCCGCCTTTATTGGCTCACTACAAATTCAAGACTTGTTAGCATTAGAGGAGAGAATTAAGTAGAAACAACTATACTGTGCTTTTTGATGGACTATGTTATATTGCAATAGTCAACCCAAAATCCACATGTTGTTCCTGTCTTGTACGTTAATTTAAGACTGAAGTGCAAATACAATCACAAGGTGTTTTTAATAAAACTAATGGCTTTTGGTTTATATTTGATGTTTTTACAACAGGAAGTGGGGACCATTTTATTAACTTCTTATATTGGTAGTTTACTGGATATACCGTAGGTTTGTCATGGATCATAAATCTGCCCCCATTTCCTCTCACATTTCTTTATTTTTCAATTTTCTTAGAAATTAATTATTTGTTAAAAAAAATAAGCACCAACTGTAAATTAATTCATTTATTATGAGTTTTATACCAATGGGTTGTCAATTTAAAATGAGAATATTAGAATTAACCCAGATTCCTGAAGCCACTTATTTCTGGTATGTAGGTCCCAGTCATAGCTTACTAAATATTCAGGCACACACTTCGACTTTAAGCAATGTTGGGAACTTTGAACGGAAAGAGTTTATTTTATTTATTCATGGGATGTGGATGGCACTGGCAAAACCAGTATGCATTGTCCATTCCTAATTATCCTTGTAAAGGTGGCAGTGAGCTACCTTCCTGAAACTCTGCAGCCTGTGTGTTGAATGCATTCCCACAGTGTTGATAAGGCATTCCTGGATTTTGAGCCACTGAGAAAGGAGCAGTGATATAATTCCAAGTCAGGTTGGTGTGTGACTTGGAGGCAGTGTGTCTTCATGCACCCTTTTCCCTCAGCCTTTTTGGTGCTGGAGTTCGAGAATTTGGGAGGTGTTGTTGAAAAGAGTTTGGCAAGCAGATACAATACAAACTGTATATGGTACACCCTCTGGTTACAGTGCCTTTGTGATGGATAGTGGGTGATTCTACTGGGTTGTTTTATCCTGAATGACTCAAACTTCTTGGGTGTGGTTGGAGCTGAAGACATCTAGGCAAGTGGAAGTATTCCACTTCCGACCAGCCTTGGAGATGATGGAAAGGCTTTAGAGAATCAGGTGCTAAACAATTTGCTGCAGAATACTTAGCACTGTCTTCTCTTGCAGCTATAGTATTTATGTTAATTTTAGAGCTCAGTGATGATCCTGAGGTGGTAATGGTGGGGGACTTGGCAATTAAAATATCAGTAAATGCCAAAGGAAATTAGTTAGACTATCTTTTATTGGGGAAATGTTCACAGCCTCACACTTTTACAAATATTATTTGCTACTTATCAGCCCTAAGCTCATGTTGTCCATGTCTTCCTGCATGCAGGGATAAACTGCTTCAATTTCTGAGGAGCTGTGAATAGAAGTGGACATTGTACAATAAACGTAGAACACTACATTTTTGATAAGATGATGGAGGCAAGGCAATTTCTGAAGAAGCAGAAGATTGTTGAGCCAAAGAGGGAGCCAGCCATTCGGGTCAGAGATGAGATGAAATTTTGTTACCAAAAGGCAGGTAAATCTTTGGAATTAACTACCCCAGAGTATATTCAAGACAGGGACTGATAGATTTTTAGATATTGGGAGAATCAAACAGTATGGGTATAGTGCAGGAAAGTCGCACTCAAAGGTCAGCCATGATCTGACTGAATGGAGGTGCAGGCGTGAGGGGCAAATGGCCTGCTCCTGCCTCTGTTTCTTATGTTCTAATGTAATGTTCTTATGGCTAAGGAATGCCTGCAAACATGTCTTGAGCTGAGATGATTAACCTCCAACAACCAGAATTAGCTTACTTTCTATGAGGTTCACCTAGAGGCCTGTTTCCCCCAATTCCTACATTGGTCAAATGATACCTTGAAGTCACCAAATGAATTTTGCTTGTTTGTCCACATCAAGACCAAGACTGTCATGAGGTTGAGAGCTGAGTGTTCTTGGCAAAGCTCAAGCTGGGCAACACTGAGCTATGGATGAGGGAAGCACTTGTGGATGACCCTTTCATCACCACTGAGTAGATTAATGAGGTGATAACTGCATAGATGGGATATGTGGACAGAACAAATTTGGCAATATTCCACATTGCCAAAAAGATGCCTGTGTTGGACGTGTCAAGAACATTTTTAGTTAGATTTAACAAGTAAATGTCACAGGTATCTTCCTCTCCTTCCACTTCTGACAGCCACACATGTCAGTTGAAGCTTCAAGCCAGGGGAACATAATCTGCATGCCAATAAGCTACATCTTAGCCTTTCATCTTGTGTTTTTTGATGTGCCAAAATGGTTTCACATATTAACATTTTCCTACAAACCACTGTCAGCCCAGGCTCTGCTGTGACCCTGGGAAGCTTTCCTAATCAATACTGCAATAACATCATGAGGAACATCAAAGGTCACTGTGACACAGCCAACTGCACAGTGTATTTTTTTTATATAACCAATAAATAAGTCACAATCCAGCTACTGAGATGGTATTTCAGAGTTTTTTTCCCCCAAAAAGAAAATCTTGGCTATTTGCAAAGAAACAAACTTATAGGCACAGCCATCAGTGAGTTCTGATCAGTGGTGGTAGCAAGCAGGCACAGAAACATGACCAGCATTGTAGGTACCAAAGAGGTACTCAAATGGGCTGAAGTTAAATATTCCAGCTTGTTAGCAAGCTTTGTGAGAACGTGAATGATCAGCACTGCAAAGGTACTCTTCACAATGTTGCAATGTGGTCTTAGGGTGGAGATCAATTAAGTAATAGTTGGTGCGTAGATTACAGTATCAGTTTTCTGGCTTCTTGTAATCAGAAGCGTGTTTTTCTTTGACATTTTTCTGATTATATTTATCAACTCATTGGAAAGCTGATATTCTGGCCTTGGAGAAATCACAATGAACATGTGAAATATTTATAACTGTAAACAATTTATTGCCTGAATATTGGACTGACTGCTGCATACTTCTTTATGTAATTATCACATAAAAGCCATTTAACACATATTAGTTGGTGCTAGCATCATTTCCAGCTGATTTGCAACCATCAGGATATTGGCCTCTTAGCATGGCTGATAATTGGCCAATGTCATTGTCACACTAATAAGATAAAATGAGATATCTTTATTTATCATATGCACATCGGAACACACAGTGAAATACATCTTTTGCATAGAGTGTTCTGGGGGCAGCCCCGCAAGTGTCGCCACGCTTCCGGTGCCAACATAGCATGCCCACAACTTCCTAACCTGTACATCTTTGGAATGTGGGAGGAAACCGGAGCACCTAGAGGAAACCCACGCAGTCACGGAGAGAACGTACAAACTCCTTACAGACAGCGGCTGGAATTGAACCCAGGTCACTGGCACTGTAATAGCATCACGCTAACTGCTACACTACCAGGCCTGCCCTATGAGGGCACAAGTCACACAATACACATTTCTCCCATTGACGGCAGAAACTGGAACTTCTGGGGCAAAGCCATGACCATTGTAGTTAACTTCAAAAAAAGAGGAGTACATTGTAGGTGGTTCAGTAATGAGGTACAACGAAGTGTCTGCACCATTGAAGTGATATTTTGCACACTGCATCCCCCTGCTTCACTTTCCGAAGATCAGTGCTATGTTAAATAATTTTCTGGAGCTCCCTTTACTGAGCACAGTCTGATTTTTAAATCCTATTGTGGTCTGGATGCAGCAATCACTGGCTCGCATTAGTTCGGGGTCACTGATGGCGGGGAAGGGGCAGAATTGAGCCAGTTCATTGCTTGGGGAAAGGTCTCAGATACACTAGAGAGCTCCCTGTCCCCGCTCCCGAGCTCTCCTCCACCTCTGCTGTTGCCATGGAAGCAAATGCTAACTTGCTTCCCAATGGTCAATGTGGCAATGATGCGACAGCTGTATCCTGGTGGTCGCAGATCCTGATTTAGCTCGTAAATCCGTGGCACTACTTTTCACACTTTTGCCCAACATTGCGATTTTTGTGGGAGCATTAGTGCCAAATGCAGCACATATTGAGGACGTCAAAGGAGGTAAACTCCAATTTTGGGGCCTCATGTTTACTGGTGCATTAACCAATGGCTTCACTTGTTAACATTGCCCTACAAACTACTGTCAACTCCAAAGCTGCAGCAACTCTGAGAAGCATTTTCTAATCAATATTACAATAACATCACATGGAACATCAATGGTCACCATGACATGATCCACTGCACAATGTGTTTATCCTTTATAATTAACAAATAATTTGCAACAAAGCTATCAAGATTTTATTTCAGGGGTTTATTTCCAAAGAAAATCTTAACTGTGTGCAAAAAAGACAAAAATATTCCTTGTAGTCCTAATTAACTTCATCTACTGGTTGGGGATGGGCAAACCTAGTTTTGCTTCTTGATGTTTGAATTAAACATTACAGGTGGCACAAAAGTCATTGCAGAACTAGGTGCCAGCCTATTGAAGCTGTATCACAGGACACGTACGCCAAGTATTAAAAACTTGCAATAGGCACAGCTAACGGATCGCACGACCAACAGATTAGATCGTAGCTCTACAGCCTTAGCACATCTGGTTGTGAACAGTGGTGGACAATTTAACAGCTAACAGGATGAGGAGGCACCACAAACATCCCGTCCTCGATGATGGTGGGGCACAGCATGTAAATGCTCTAGACAAGGCTGAAGCATTCGTAACATGTTCAGCTGGAAGTGCCGAATAAATGATCCATCTTGGCTTCCTTGTGAGATCTTCAGCATCACAGAAGCCTGTCCTCAGCCACTTCAATAAACTCCACATGATATCAAGAAATAGCTGACAGTACTGAATAGATCGTAACTGTAGAATTGAAGACTCCAGAACAAACCGCACCTCTGGCCAAGTTACTCCAGTGCAGTTACAACACTTGCCTTCTACCCAGCCATGTGGAAAATTGCCCAGTACATCCTGCTCACGAAAGGAATGACAAATCCAAAATGGGTCAATACCATCCAACCAATCTACCCTCAATCATTAGTAAAGTGGCACCAATAACCTCCTTATCAGTGCCCAAGTTGGGTTTTGCCATGTCCTCATCACAACATTGGTCCAAACATTGAAGGAAGCTGAATTCCAGAAGTTGGGAAGAGTGGCTATCCTTGCCATTAGGGCAGCACTTGATTGACATCAAGGAACCCTGATAGAACAGAAGTCAATGGGCATCAAGGGGAAAACATTCCAAACACGAGAGTCATACCTTGTACAAGGAGAGATGGTTGTGGTTGCTGGATGTCAATCATCCCAGCCCCTTGACAATACTGCTGGAGTTCTTCAGGACAGTGTCCTATATCTAATCCTGTTCAGCTGCTTCATTGATGACTTCCTTCCATCATAAGGTCAGAAATGTGGATGTCCGCTGGTGATCAGATAATATTCAATTCTAGTCACAACTCCTCAGCAAAGGAAGCAGTTTCTGGCTGCATGCAGCAAGCTCTGGGCAACATTCAGGCATGGTTGATAAATGACAATTATATTTTCATCACATAAGTGCCAGGCAATGGTCATCTCCAGCAAGAGAGTCCAACTACCTACCCTTGACATTCAAAGGCGTTTTTGTTGCCAAGTCTCCCGCCATCAGTACCTTGGGGCTCACCACTGACTAAAAACTCAACTGGACTTGCCACATTAATATTGTGGCTACAAGCTTAGATCAGGAACTGGGTAGCCTGAAGTGAGTGACTGACCTCCTGATTCCCCCAAATTGTTTCCCCTATCTTCACAAGTCAGGAGTTTGAAGGAATGCTATCCATCTGCCTGGATAAATGAATACAAAAACTCAAGAAACTTGACAGCGTCCAGGACAAAGCAGCTCAGTTAACTGACACCTTGTCCACCACCCTACACATCCAATCCCTCCACTGCCTGACCACTGCAGCTGCAGTGTGTGCCATCTACAAAATGCACCGCAGTTACTTGTCCAGACCACTCAGACAGTGCCTCTCAAACCTATGGCTTCAGCCACCAAGAAGGACAAGGGCAGCAGTTGCATGGAAACACTGCCACCTATGGGTTCCCTTCAAAGTCACACGGCATCCTAACTTGGAAATAATGTATTATTGGTCCTTCACTGTCACTGGTTATAAAACCAGGAACACTCTACCCAACAGCACTGTGGGAGTATCTTCACCAAAAGGACTGCAACAGTTCAAGAATGCAGTTTGTCAACACCTTCTTTAGGACAATTTTGGATAGGCAATAAATACTGGATAAATACCAAAAATGAAAAAAAACTGTTACCAAAATTAATGAGCAAAGACTTTTCAGATTTGTGTGAGAGTCTTCCCTTTGATATTATAATACATGCAGTAACTTAAAATGTTTTAAAACATCTACTAAATCAGTGGAGAGAGGAATGTTATATGAACGTGTTAAGTATTCATCTGCAAATATCATCAGCTGCAGTTACTAGGCTACTGTGTGCTATCTGAATAACAGGAGCTATAATTGAACACATCTTTGTATCCATGACTGGCTGAACACATGACAGATTCCATATTCAAGCACAATATTCCTGCCCTGAAGTTCTTTGCCACAGTACTAGTAACTTCAAAATTCTCTTAGGAGAAAGATGAACTTAGAGGTTAACAAAAAATAGGTAATTGTCCACATCAGTTGAGGCATTATGACAAGGGGTTATATAATAGTTACTCTTTTCAGAATTACTATAGTTAAACTGCCAGAATAGTAACCCAGAGATCTGTGTTCAATTGAGAGATGTGGAATTTAAATTCAGTTTAATAGTGTGGAACTTCAAATAAAAGCTTGTCATTAGTAAAGATGACACAAAACTGGTGGATTGTCATAAATGCCTCCTTGATCCTACAGAGGGAAACATTGCCGTCCTTATCTAGTCAGGCCCATCAATGTTGATGAACAAGCCTAGTAATCACCGAAGGGCATTAAGGAATGGCCTCTCAGATGCAAAGTTGGATTGAAACCATAGCTGGCTGAGATGAATGCAAAAGATCCTAAGGAATGATTCAAAGAAGAATCCGTAGCTCTCTTGCTGACTTCTGATACCATCAAATCCATTGAGCCGTGCATTCAGTTGTTGTCCTTTAGTTATTATTGTTGGTTGCAAATTATCTCAAAGCATTCTTGAATGTCCTCATCAGGTGCTATATAAATTCAAGTTTTTTTCAGCCTACTTTTGTTGGGCATGTTCAATCTTATCTTTTGAAGAAATTGATGAGAGACTTATGGGAGAAATTTGTCAACGTTTGTGAGCATTAAACATGTGCAAATTTCAGCAGCTGCCTGTGCCAGCCCTCACATGCAGTTCCATTACTTTGACAAAGCTGAGCTTTGGAAGGTGAGTTTAATGGATGGGTGTTGATCTTGAGTGTGGTTAGTTCTGGCAACCAAAGATGAATATCTTCCCATTAGACTTTATCATCTATTCGTTTAGATGTGCTTCTAATGGGAGATGAGCGGAGCTTAAATCAAATATTGGAAAGTTTGAATAATGGAACATAGAACATTACAGCACAGCATAGGCCCTTCGGCCCACGATGCCGTGCTGACATTTTATCCTGCTCTAATATCTAACTAACCCTTACCTCCCACATAGCCCCCCATTTTTCTATCATTCATGTGGCTATCTAAGAGGTTCTTAAATGTCCCTAATGTATCTGCCCCCACAACCTCTGCCGGCAGTGCGTTCCATGTACCCACCACTCTGTGTAAAAGAAAACTTACCTCTGACATCCCTCTTATACCTTCCTCCAATCACCTTAAAATTATGTCCCCTTGTGTTAGCCATTTTTGCCCTGGGAAAAAGTCTCTGTCCATTCGATCTATGCCTCTCATCATCTTGTACACCTCTATCAAGTCACCTCTCATCCTCCTTCTCTCCAAAGAGTACAGCCCTAGCTCACCCAACCTAACCTCATAAGACATGCTCTCCAATCTAAGCAGCATCCTGGTAAATCTCCTCTGCACTCTCTCCAAAGCTTCCACATCCTTCCTATAATGAGGTGACGACCAGAACTGAACACAATACTCCAGGTGTGATGTTTTCATTATTTTAGTAATTCACCTCAAAATTAATTCTGCTAAAAAAAAATTTCCCCGATGAATACAGTGACTGTGATCCATTCAGATGGTACATCTGTTAGGCAAGATGTGTTGGTATTCTTTGGGGGTAACTGTTAGTTCTCAAGACCTGTCATAGGCTTGGTCGATGATATGGAAGGACTGACCTTGCCCTCCTGTTCTTTGCACAGTCTGATCCTTGATTCCTTTGCACAGTTGCCTCCATCAAGCTACACCAATAGCAGTAGTGCTTTCTGTACCTGCGGAATTCCCTCCCTAAACCTTGTGATCTCCTCCCCTGCCTTCAAGAAGTCAAAGAAGCTCACTCCAACCAATCTTTTATTCGCCTGTCCTAGTGGTTTCTTCCCTCCCCCACTGGAATTAATCTTTGTTAAAGGTGAAATATTAAGTATTAAAAGCTGCTCTGCTGAGTAACGTTAATTTTTATCACCGGATGAAAAATGAGAATTGGCGAATTGACAGCTTGTTCTACACTTTGCCAATTTCTTAAACAATGACTTCAATGATAAAGAAATTTGGATGAGTTGTAGAAAGTGTTTAAAAAAATGTCTCCACTGTGTTTGCAGAGCTCTGATAGTGCTTACTCAATGTTATTGGGGAGAGTGTGTGCTTCATATTAATGAAATTGTTTAAAATAAAGAGAAAAACAGATGGAAATTGTATTTTTCTCTGGCTTTACTGTGGTGTCTTCGTGTAGCCCTTTGGAATGTAACTGATGGTGGCCAACATTCCAAAGAAAGATAACCAGTGCTTTCAAATCTATTTGTGAGATTTCAAATGTTGTTCATTTCCAGATTGAAGAACTGTTGGTGAAGTTTACCCCATACTATGGTGGGTTGGGGGTGAGGGAGTAATTCAATCCCCACCCACCCCCCTCCCTCAAAACCCACAGCTAAGCAGGAATGGTGGAGGGAGGCGGCATTGAGGACATTGGCTCACCAGCCTGAGGTCACTCTGCGTCTGCCCTTCTCCACCATTTCCAGGTTTTAAAATGACTGCCCATTACTGCCTTAAACAGGCCTTAGGGTCATGGTAGTCACATAGGCAGAGAAACAGACAGAATGAAAACAGGCCATTCGGCCCAACTCGTCTACACTGACCAGTGGACACCCTTCCATGATAATCCCATCTCCCAGTACTTCGTCCACAGCCTTCTATACCTAAGCAATCCAAGTGCTAATCTAGAGACTTCTTAAATGCTCTCAGTGACCCAGCTTCAACCACTCTCTCAGGCAGTGCATTCCAGGTACTTACACTTTCTGGGTGAAGAAGATCCCCTTCAAATCCCATCCAGATCACTTCCCCCTTACCCTAAATCTTCTAATGGGGAAAAGATTCCTGCAGACTACCCTATCTATTACCTCTCATAATTTTATGTACTTCAGTTGTGTCCCCACTTTCCTCCACTCCAGGAGGAACAGACTCAGCTTCTCCAGTCATAAACTGCTCCATCCCAGGAAATATTCTGGAGAATCTCCTCTGCACCTCCTTCCTGTAGTGTGGTGACCAGAAACACATGCAGTAGTCCAGCTGCGGTCTGACCAAGGTCTTATAAAGTTGGGAGCATATTCAATACCCTGACTAATAAAGGCCAGTATCCCATATACATTCCTAACCACATTACTTAACTGTGTTGCCATCTTCGAAGATCTATTGGCTTTTAATCCAAGCTCCCTCTGTTCCTCAATATTCCCCAAGACCCTACCATTCATAGTGTATGTCCTGGCCTCATTAGTACTTCCAAAATGCATCACCTCACATTTGTCTGGATTAAGCTCCATCTGCCATTTCTCAGCCCACTTCACCAACACATTTGAGATCTCTCTGCAGCCTAAGACCACCTTCCACACTATCAACAACTCTGCCAATCTTAATCTCATTCGCATGGTGTTCAACTCTGAACCCAACTAACAATCCCACCTTGCTGGCTTTGGATAAAAGATTGTCTGGTGGGTTGCCCTGGCCTCGGGTTTTCATTCTGACGTGCCATCATCTGCTGGTTCCCTTCGCACTGATCTAACAATGAGATAAAATCCACCCCCAATATTGCTCGGGTCAAATGGCACCATGTGGAACCAGTGAGGTTTTCACCCCTAAATATCCTTGCTTTGGGGAAAAGGTTCTTACTATCTACTCTCTTTAGTTCATATGGAACTTATCCTTACAGACACCAGTAGTGTAGTGGTTAGTGTAACGCTATTACAGCGCCAGCGACCCCGGTTCAATTCCGGCCGCTGTCTGCAAGAAGTTTGTACGTTCTCCCCGTAGGTTTCCTCCGGGTGCTCTGGTTTCCTCCCACATTCCAAAGACGTACGGATTATGAAGTGTGGGCAGTCGCCAGAAGCGTGGTGACAGTTGTGGGCTGTCCCCAGAAAACTACGCAAAAGATGTATTTCACTGTGTTTCAATGCACATGTAACTAGTAAAGGTATCTTATCTTACTTAATCAATGACTCTGAAGCATACACTGGAAGAAAACTTTGTTTTCCACTCTTCCCTCCTCCATCTGCCTTTCACCTCTCCTCACCCAGGTCCACCAATCACTTGCTTGTTCTTGCTCAACCCCTTCTCCTCACCACTTTATACTGGCCATCTCCCCTCAAAGGGTTTTGACCCGAAATGTCAACTGTGCATTTCCCTCCACAGATGCTGCCTGACCCGCTGAGCTCTTCCAGCATCTGCAGTCTCCAGATTCCAGCATCTGCAGTCTCCAGATTCCAGCATCTGTAGTCTCTTGTGTCTCCATGGTTAAATAATTAGTTTGAGAATCCCTCTGCTGGTAGGCACAAATGAAAATCAGCTATGGTTACTCGATTCCATCACTAGAAGTGCATGTGAATAACGCTAGGTAAAGGAAGCCTGGACTTATTGCTTTACACTGCAATCTGACAGTAGAGCGTGGCAAATGGTCTCTTGGGCATGGTACCAGGAGGCTATTGCAAGCACATCTAAACATGGATCATGCCTTTGAGATAGAATGGGGGAACAAAACTGAGGGCAAGAAAAATAAACAAGAAGTAAAATTTTCAGATTAAAAGAAAAACCTTCCTAATAACACTAATGCAGCCTTCTCCAGCAGCTGTAAAGGAATGCTATGAATATAATCAGCAAAGATTACAAGGAAAATTAATTTCTACAAAACTTTAGGAGTAGATTTTCCTCCCATTAAATGGAACCCTTCCCTTGTTTGTTGTATAACATTATTGCATTGCACTTTGTTGATTACTCCATTGTAAACCGCTGTATTATACTTGTACATATAATTGGACTTCAAGTGGTTTTAAAAATATCTGTTCCAAGAAAACAGGGAACTTTGCTCCTTATTGTTCTGCTCCTGTTATTCTTGAGGCCAATTAAATTGATGAGATAAAACTGAGGGTGTGTTACTTAGCAATTGTTTGCTAACCAGGAGGTGAGATCTGACTCAGCTCCCACTGAGAGTGGATTGGACTTGGTGGTCCATGACAGACAGTACAGAAACACACCACTGCAATTTAAAACTTGGAGTAGATTGAGCAGGAAATTAAGTTGCATGGCCTCAATAATTTACCTTGTCTTCCAATGGCACAATTAAAGTGCTTTATAAGGGCATTCAAAACATGATTGGAAAACTACACTTTCATCTTGCACAGGCCATTATGATAAGATATATTACAATTAGAAAATGTTTTATTGGACTTGCTTGGCTTGTTCAGTTAAAAGTACATAAATGATGTTGTGGATTTACAGAAATGGCTTCTCTTTGTTTCTCTGCCATACTTAACAGAACAATAACTCTCCTATTTCCACTGTAGGAGATTTGGTTTCCATTATTTATTTTGTGCTAAGCTAGTGCACAATTTTCTTCTATTAGGATCACAGGTTTTTGAGTCCTTTGCCAACCTCGGAATCCTCAGAAAACAAATCTCTTGTTGTACCCAAGTTTTTCTTAAGTGGCACAAAGGCACCTTCACAGGATAACTGTTATGGTTATACACTGTGAAGCATTACAAGTGTGGCATTAAGTCTGTCAGACTTGTCAATGGAATACAACTGGATTCAAGAGAACTGGAACATACTTCCAGTTTAAGCATGGCACCCAGGATATTTGCAACATACTTTAGTTCTTCCTTATGATTGGAGGACACAAATAACCTCCCAGAAATGTTGGGGAACCAAGGGCCTAGAGAGAGAGGACGGAACTGTTGGAAAACAGCAATGTAAAGAAACAGTGCCAGGGAAATCACTGGGGCTAAAGCTAACCAATCCCGAGGGTCTGATAATCTACATCCCAGATTACTACAGAAAATAGCCCTGGAAATTGTGGATGCATTGATGGCCATCTTCCAAAAAATTACTGGGACTCCAGAGCAGTTCCTACAGAATGGAGGGTGGCAAATGTAAGTCCACTGTTTTAAAAATGAGGAAGGGAATAAGCAGGGAATTACAGAACAGTAAGTCCAACTTCAAGGGGGGAAATGCAATAACACAACAGTGCATTGATGGGATTGGACAAAATCAGCATGGGTTTATGAAAGGGAAATAATGCTTAAGGAATCCACTGGATATTGTTGAAGATGCAGCTCATGGAGTAGAGAATCAATAGAATCAGAAGGATTTTGATAAAGTCTGACATAAGAGGTTAGTGTGCAAAATTAAAGCACGCTGAATCAGGAGGCGTGGGTAATATACTGACGCAGCTTGAGAATTTGTTGACAGGCAGGAAACAGAGAGAAGGATCTTTATCTGGGCTGCAGGCAGTGACTCGTGGGGCGGTGTATGGGCTCAGTGTCCTGGCCCCAGCTATTCACAATGAATATCAATCATTTGGATGAGGGAACTACACGTAACGTCTCCACATTTGCAGATGACACAGGTGGGGCGGGGGTGCACCTGTGTGTGAGCTGTGAGGAGGATGCAAAGAGGCTGCAGTGTGATTCGGACAAGTTTGCCGAGCAGACAAATACAGAGCGGATGAGATTAATGTGGAATAATGTGAAGTTATCCACTTTAATTCTTAAAAAAAAAGAAAGACATTATTATCTCCACGGTGATAAATGGGGAATAGGGAAGGAGCAACAAGACCTGGGTGTCTACATCAGTCACTGAAGGCAAGTGTTCGGGTGTTTTTTCAGACCAATGATTTTGAAGGTCTCACTCCAGATGATTTCTGTGTGTTGCCCGAGGGTTAACATTATTTGTGGGAGTTTTGCTCTGTACCCCGAGCATGAAGATTCCATCAAAAATAAGCCATAGAGTCATACACCACAGAAACGTGGCACACCCAGCCCATGTCGACCATCAACCACTTATTTACACTAAACCTACATTAGTCCCATTTTTATTCTCCCTACATTCCCATCAGTTCTCCCCAGATTCTACCACTCACTCACACACTAGGGGCAACTTAGAGCGGCTAATTAACTTACCAATCGGCAAATGGAGAATATGGGAGGAAAATGCAGCACCCAGAGGAAACTCGTGCGGTCATGGGGAGAATGTGCAAACTCCACACAGACGGCACAGAGGGCCAGGATTAAATCTGGGAAAATGAGGGGATGAATCTCCCTACAGGCACCCAGGCACCAGAAATGTGTGCAAAATTGGTCCACCCCAGGTTAAGCTGATTTTCGATAGCACAATATCATTTTCTTCAAGAAGACGTGAACAAATCTTCAGTATAATTTGGTAATTATCATGTTGCTGTTTGTGGGAGGTTGTGAGAATTGGCTACATTCTAATGGTGACAACGCTTCAAATGTACTTCACCGACTATAAAAACACTCCTGTGTTGCTATATAAATGGTTTCCACTTGACAATTAATTTCTGTTGCTGAGCTAAAGGGGAACAAACCTTCATACTTCCTGGTCCCAACATCTATCCAATGATCCTGTCAGCAAACCTTCATGTGTGGATAGTGGGTGGGAGCAGGATCAGAGCCTGCTGATATCTTGCCACCACTTCACTTGGACGAGGCAACAGATGCTAGCCAACACCCTTGAACAACACACTCAAGAATCTGTGCCTTCAGCAGCAAGAGGGGTTTACTTAGAAATCTAATCAGCAGGCCCAGCCGATAGAACTCTTCAGAAAAATATCGTAAGGACTTTGGAACCTTGCCTTATTTTTATGTTGGAAAGTAACTGAAAGTATCTGATAATACTTAAATATCGTATTGTGATTTAATCTGCTGTTGTAGCTTGCAGTTCTGTATATTTACTTGCAAAGTAACGTTATGCCGTCTGGAAATTGGATCACATAGTGCACGTCTGTCATATGCTAATTGTTCTGGGTGAAGTCGGGTCCACCAGAAAATGGACATCGCACTTCACGTGCTATTCATGTTAGTGTGTCTGATGTTTATCTGGTGTCAGAAAATGGCATCAATATTTGTGAATCACCCATTCATATCTATAAAATGAAGCTTTTGGGTGCAACCTGCAGTCTTCATTGAACAGTCATTGAAGAGTACATTGTTCTACTTTGTTATTTCTCCTGTTACTTAAAGGGGCACTCCGCTGACCTCAGAAGATCTGACTGGGCAGCTTCAGAATTGACTGCAATCCGGTCAAGCATCTTCCAAAGTCTGCAGAGTGTTCCACAACTAACAGGGAGTGTTTTCTCTATTCTCAGTTGCTGCGTTTCTCACTTAATACTTGCCTTAGTAGTTGCAACATTACTAGAGGTGTCATTGTGGCAATGACAGACCTCTTGGACCTCAAAGATGGTGGCAAAGATGTTCCCTTCAGTGAAGAGCCTCCTGCCACAAAAGTCTACAGAGACGCCACATCGACCTGGATCTCTCTGACAAACAATGTATTTGTAGGCCAAGGTTTTCCAAGACTGACATCGCCGAGGTTTGTGAAATGCTGTGGAAAGATTGTTGGCTAGACCCTCGTATCTGGACTGCTCTCTTCTTGAAAGTCAAGGTCACCTTGGCTCTCAGCTTTCTCACCATGGGATCTTTCCAAGCAGATGTCTGCCATGGTTCCTGATTTGCTGCTCACTGCTGCATTGGACAGGTGAGCCAGGCACTGTGTGAGAAATTAGTTAATTACAGGAAGAGGCTCCTTGGGCATGGGATTTGCCAGCATTGCTGATTTCTCATAAGACCTTCCCTTAACAATCCAGACCCTTTCCACAACAGAACGAAAAGGGTTTCTACATCTTTTGTGTACAGGTGCTTTAGGATCACTGCATTTGGGGTGAGCTTAATGCCATATATCTGGGAAGTACACATCACACACAGAGACCATGCCAGCAGACATTTTCCATGTCAACACTGCCCAGAGATGAAGGGTTATCTTTTCCTTCATGGCTCGTAACACCAATTCACAATCCTGTCACAGCTATCAGAGGAACATAGGGCTTCTTGTGGAAAATGCAACTGGTCTTCTGAAAATGTGGTTCCAGTGCCCACGTGAGTCCAGGGTCAGAGGTTTCATGCACAGCCAAGCCATCCAAGGCCGGAGGAAGAGCATGCCGCAAACGATGCTTGAGGGACGTGAGGCACAGGATGAAAAGCAGGAGGAGGGGGATGAGGAGGAAGGCAGCCACTCCAACACTGTTCACAATTTTCCTTGCTGTGATACCACACCTCACTTCTGACCAGCTTCCCACTGGAGTGGGGCTGGTCTACAAGTCAAATGGGAAACTCTTCAACTTGTATCACCTTCACTTTTGAACCAAGATCACTCCAACACCAGACACTGAGCTGCAATACACAGATAATGCTTATGTACACACATGTTTGGAAAGTGAGCTACAAATCATTGTTGACTTGTCCACTGAAGCATACAAGAGGATGTGTCATACACTCAAGGTCTGCAAAATACCAAATTCCCCTCGTTGTGCCCCTTTCAACAACTCAGGTCCGCAATGAAACTCTGGAAAACATGAGCGACTTCCCAATGAGCTGCCTCTCAACGAAAATAGATGTTGATGATGAAACTCACCACTGCCCTTTGTGCACCAGTGCAGCCTTTAGCTGTCTGAGGAAAAGAGGCGTTTAAGGATCAAAATCTCAAATAGAGCATGTAACCGAATCTCAGCACATCTTTACCTGATCAGCTCAACCCAATTCCAGATGAACAAAAGATGGGTGCTCTTTTTTCTTCTCTCTGTAAAAATTACTCTTGCCAAGAGCACACATGCTGTGCAGCTCTTTATCATTCTATCTTGGAGTCTGCTGCCCAGCTGGTGTAAGGCTTCTATTGACCAGAGCATTTCAGTCTCTGGTCACTGGATACCATTCTCCAGGCCTGACAGCTTTATTTATTTTGCTTCAACAGGGAGAGACTTCAGGTTACAAAAGAATTAGAAGTGATGCTGTCTCGTCATTTAGGATCTGCATCAGGTTTCAAACATTCAACAATCAACCCTTTGTTTTACTGGAGTTACCTTTGAACAGTAGATATACTGAATAGTTTGACCATGAACAGCCACGGAGAAGGGAAGATTACTGCTTTTCTTTGTACTATAAACTTTAACAGGGGGCACCCAATATAAAATGCTGCTATAAGAGTTCAACCTAATTTATCTGAAACCAAACCTTGGCAGGAACTGGAGTGATTGTTCAAACCTACCAGAAAATAAAATGCTTTGAAGATTTTTTTTTGAAATGCTCTCTCTTTGCTTCCATTTCTCTGCTCCTGGAAGGTCTGTCTTCTCTCCAGCATTGGGTCTGTGGGGAGAGGCACCCACCTTTACCCTGCACGTACGAGTGCCAGTGGGCTATTGATTCCTTCATCTTCTCCACATCTGGCACTTCCAGTCAAATTACAGAAGTATTCATTCACAGGACTTGGACATGGTTGGAAAAACTGGCACTTAGCCCATTCTCAATGGCGCTCGAGGCCATTTCAGAGGCAAGTTAAGAATCAAATCACATCGGTGGGTCTACAGTCCAGGCCAATAGATTTCCTTCCTTGATGGACAGTGGTGAGCCAGATGGCTTTTCTTTATGATAATCTAATAGTTTCACGAATTTTTATTATTCTGGATTTATTGAACTACTTGAACTCAGTTTGTTTAAATTTAAGAGTCCTGAGAAAATAATTTTATTAGTGGAAAGTATTTAAAATATCTGATAATTTACCCACCACTACAATAATTCCTTATCACTTCAGCCAGTGGATGTTCCAATTGAACAATGTAAATAAGCCATGTACTTTATCACTAAGGCGCCATTACTATAAAGGAAATCCCAATTTACTACAAGTAACTGCATGTAATTGTTCTTTTCACACAGTTAACCCTTTAGAGATTGTTCATGTTACTAACTGCTGGTTAGTGTCGCAACTGTTCCAGGAGGAGGCAGTTTCAATGAAAGCGACTGCAATGATGCTGGCCGCCTTTGTAGAGTGTTTCATCAACACAGTAACTTTACTGATAACTGAAGTTACCAACTATTTCTAGTGGAGAGTGAATACAGGGCGCACTGAGACATGATGTCAGAAGAGGTGTTGATCATATTATGAAATTTAGATGCCGTGCCTGAATTGGAATACCAAATGCCAAGCATGATCCCTTTTAAATAAGATAACATATCTTTATTAGTCACATGTACATTGAAACACACAGTGAAATGCATCTTTTGCGTAGAGTGTTCTGGGGGGGCAGCCCTGAAGCAAGTGTCGCCACGCTTCCAGTGCCAACATAGCATGCCCACAACTTCTTAACCCGTACGTCTTTGGAATGTGGGAGGAAACCGGAGCACCCGGAGGAAACCCACGGGGAGAACATACAAACTCCTTACAGACAGCAGCCGGAATTGAAGATAGGATGCAAAGGGGGTCAGGTGAGGTTTAGCCTGTTCTCAAAATTGTACATGTACTTGAATCATGAACTGGGCGCACTTCAGATGCATAAGAGTAATTATTCATAAGCTATGAAGGAACATCGTGATAAAATGCATTCACTTCTCACATCAGGGCATCAATGGTTTCCTCTACACAGTGAAAAGTAGTAGTTACTGGTCAAGGGTGAACAGGGAGGTCAGGGACCATGGACAGAAACATGCAACTTGTGAGACCTGCAGATCTCTAGAAAGGAACCAACCATGTGGTCTGGGATTGGGGGAGGTGGTGGGGGGAACCGCTCTTAATTTTAATATTTTACTCAGTGATTCCTGTGATAGCAATCAATAGAAACCAAATTCCGCAATGGACTATGAACACCAGGAGTGGGCAAGAAGATGTGTGTTTATTTAATGTCAAGTAGTAAAATAAGCATTACCTTCTGCTCCCCTCCCCTTCCCCAAGTGTCCTGTCTTTTTACTGTGGAATAGAGAATTTTCAAACCATGCGCAGCATCAGGAGAGAAGGGAGATGACATGTTAACAAAGATCAGGCCTCCTCTTCCCATCCAGACCCTGTCAGTTCTGCAGAGATCACCTTGCTGAAGCTTTGCACCACACACATTTTATTTCTTATCTTGAGCTGAGAATAACTCCTGTCATTTCGCATTGACTTCTAGACTTTTATTCCCATTCAAGTCTGTTACAATGAACATCATGTGGAGATTTGGCATCTCCCAGGTGAAGCCAGTGACTGACAAGAACACTGGAACAAGTAATGCCATATGCCAGGATGGCATTGGGATAAACCCCTGCGTGCCACTGGCTGGGTTCGCTGAGGCCTTCTGGTTAGCTCCGGGCCATTAATCAGCACAGAACTAGCTGCCATTCTGCTTGAGAAATGGATTGTATCAACAAAATTAAATGGGAAGGTTATATCTTGGTTTGTGACATTGAGCACAAGGGTATAAAATGCTTGGCTAGATGCTGAACAGCGTACTTAGATTGCTTTTCTAATGAACAACAGATGTCCTTTGTTAGGGTCCCATTACATCCTGCTGTAATTTTACAGATGGCATGATACAATTGGCCATGTTACACATGGGCACAGGTGCACACGTACATGCACACACACAGACACATTGATGAGTGGGAAAACTGTGTCTGGTAAATGGTCTATGAATTCCACCAACCACCACTATCCGTGCACTGGGATGACATAATGATGCAACTTTTAAGAGATCATTAATTATTTGCTTACTTTCATTTTCCTCTCTATTTGATAATGCTATATTCTGCCTTGCTGCCATTTTAATTGTATTTTCATCCCAATGAAATCTCCATTCATTTCCCTGTTGTTTCTTAAAATTACAGTTGGGATTTCATTGATAAAATTGCCTTATTTATTTAAAGATCAGAATTTGATTGTGTTCGCTTCCAAAATCATAATCATAGAATAAATTTAACCCTTTAAATTTCAGTGCAGAGGTTTCAGCCATTGAACTGACAGATTCATTAAAGCTAGAGCACCCCACTTGATTAACTGAAAAGGCAGTATTTAGGGGGTGTACCTTTAACTTAACACCATCAGTGCATATATGCGAGGGCTGGTCACATGTCTTCCCTACATGCTGATCAGCAGGAATAACTGCTGAAAGGACTGCTAAACTCCTGACAGATCAGCGAGGTTTTGACAAATGTCGCACATTATAGCCATTACTGCCAGGTAAGAACTTGATGAGCAGTGTACAGAACTACACACACAAACACATGTACAGAGGCACGCATGCATAGATGTGCAGGGAAACACACTTGCAAGCAGTGACACACACTCACATAGCCACAAATGTATATACCCACACAAACACACACACTCCTGCAGAAATGTGTAAACAGAACATATGCACAGATGTACAGTAACACATGTAAAGACATACACAAACACATACAAAAATAAATTCACACAAATATAGATACACAGAAATGTGCAGAAACACACACATATGAACACACACAAAAACATGCACATGGACAGATTCACAGACATGCACACACAGATGTGCAAATAGAGAAACACACAGGCATACAGAGATGCACAGAAATGTACAGTCACACACATAGGCATTCACACTCACAAATGTACAGTCAGAAACACAAACACACATCCATATACACACACACATTTCCGTTGGTGCGCTAAAAAGCCATAACTATGTGTTGCATCATTTGTTTGCCTGAACTCATCTTCCTCTGCACCAGGTACTGTGTTCTGCCATGTTGCCATTTCAGTTGTAGTTTATACAGTTGTTCCATCCCCATAAAGTTTCATTCTTTTGCTGGCCTCCCTCTCTCTCTCTCTCTCTCTCTCTCTCTCTCTTATTGATTCTTTAAGAGAATGGATGTATGCGGTAATGTAAACTATCACTGAAGTTTCTTTATTTATGAAAGACTACAGAGCCAGCCAGCATCTTCACAGTTGTTTTCTTTTCATTCACCTTATTCTGTCCCCGAAACCTATTGTAACACTTGCCTGCAATTAGTCACATGAAACAATCCTTAAAAGGGTGACAGCATTACAATTATAGTCCATGTATATATGAATCACATATAAGTTATGAAGGTGTACATACACTAAGAAGCTTTATGAAGCATCTATGAACACTTGAATCGCCAAGGCGGAGAAGGCTATGGATTAACTGCTGGTAAATAGGATGAGTGTCGAAAGGTAGTTGATGGTCAGTATAGGCATGATGTGGTGAAGGTTCTGCCTCTATGCTGTATGTCTCTCTGTATATGTATGCTCTCACACACACACACACACACACACACACACACACACACACACACACACACACCCACCCACCACCCCCCCCCCCCCCCCCCCCCCCGGATAACTAAGTCAGATAGTCAGATATCCTATTTTGGCTGGCTCTGATATATGTGATTTTAAAGAGTTTTTTGCATTAGTCTAGTGGAAAGAATCAGCATTTTTTTTTATCTTTGTGGAGAGGATAATGCTGCCCCTATAGCCACCTGATGGAGATGCAAAGCTGGAGTCAGAGCTGGGTCTACTTCCCTCCTCAGAAATAATCTCAATTTATACATCAGGGGATGCAATTGGATTGTTCCACCACCATAAGGTCCCTATCGATGTAAACTTCCACCACCGCATAATAATAAATAAGACCTTCCTTTCATAATTGAAATAGTATGAAAGAATAACATATTTTTGTTTCTGATGCATATCTGTATCAATTCATTCTAGGTAAATCCTACAATGGGACCTCTGTTCCCCTTATTAATAAAGAATAGAAGGATTATAAAATGTATTGATATAAATGTTGCTGTAAACATGATTTTAATAAAACAGAATATCAAGTGAGGATTATAAAATGTGGCCAAAAAAATCACTCTACAATATTAGGGTGTCTCCAAGTGTGGGACCTAGGATCTCATCTGCAGTTCAACTTGTTCTAAGGTTCTGATCACACTGAAATTTTCAAATGTCAGCTGGAGGCCAAATGTTCCCCACAGAGAGGGGAGAGTAAGTGCTGGCAGTAGGTTTTAATGTGACATATTGATGGCTTAGAAATTGGTCACTAACTTTCTCTGCTAGATCCAGCATGACAGAAAAACTAACAACTAGTGTTTCATCCTGAGTGTAGAGGTAGAAAAAGAAAGACAGCTATTTTGATTATCTAGGACCAAGTTCTGGATAGAGAATTAATGGCAAGGCAGACCAACAATGATGACACATTTTCTGTTCTAGCTTATATATTGAAGTAAATGTATCCCTATGTTTGGTAATCCAGGGAGTTTGTACTTACAGTGACTGGAGACTCTGCAAATTCTGTAGTGCCTCTTCAGGAACTTCCCGTAGTTGATTATTCTGCAACATGCTAATTATTTGGGAGAGAAAAGGCAACTGGTCAGGGCATCATGTAAATAATACATCATTCTGTGCTGTTTCCTTACGTTTCAATTCCTAATTGGTTTCTTTTCATCACTGTTTAAACTACAGGTTAAGAATCTGATTCCAAAAGCACAAAGCCACAACACCTAAATAATGGAAAATATTTCATTGGTGGACTCCACTAACAAAACCATTAATATTGTTATAGTGATACAGAAACACAGCCTGAGACACAAAAAATTCTGCAGATGCTGGAATCTGGAGCAATACACAAAAAGTGCTGGAGGAACTCAGCAGGTCAGGCAGCATCCATGAGGGAAATTAACAGTCGACATTTTGGGCTAAGACCCTTCATCAGGACCTTTGTTCCACTGGGTTCACACTGATCATCAATCACCCCTTTTTACTAATCCTACATTAATCCCATTTCTTTTATTCTCCCCACATTCACATAACTTTCCACTGCTCCAGATTCTATCACTCACCTACTCACTAGGCCTTCTACAGTAGCCAATTAACCTACCAATCTGCACCCACGCGGTCACAGGGAGAATACGCAAACTCCACACAGAGAGCACTCGAGGCCAGAACTGAACCTGGTTCACTGGAGCTGTGAGGAAGTGGCTCTATTAGCCATGTCATTGTGTCAATCAATAGCTTCATGGCAATGAGAACTTCAAGTCTTATAGCCATTTTGTATCTCAGTCTTCCAATTTCCTTTCACTATTAGAGCACAGTAGCATTGTGGTAACGTTACTGGAAATGAGGCTTGATCTGGACATAAAAGTTTGAATTCAGCAGAATTTAAATTAAGGAAAGTAAATAAACTGAGAACAAAATTCTACTATCAGCAGCGATAATCATAAAACATCAGACTCTCAGAGAAAAACCATCCAGTTCACTAATATCCTTTAGGGGTCCAACTTGGGATGGGTCGTAATCACTGCCCTAATCTATCCAGTGTCAGTACTGAACCAGAAATGAGCATACAGTGGCAGCAACTGACACAAAGACACCCAAAAGCATGCACAGATTTGTTTCCCTCCACACTAATGTGATTTTCAACTTCCCAATGCCATTTTTTGAGGGCTTGAACGTATGGATTTCTAGACTTAACATTGTAAACTGGGTCTATGTCTATGTCTACCTGAACTCTGTGCATGCACAATTAAAGTAGCTGGGGTTGTTAACAACTTCTAACCTGTCTACTAATTAAAACAAAAGGACAAACTAATTAGTTATTTTTGAAAGTAAGAAGCTGCAAACACTGGAACTCTAAAATAAAAACAGAAAATGCTGGAAATATTCAGCAGATCAGACAGCATCTGTGATGACAAAAACAGAGGCAAGGTTCAGGATGATGACTTTTCCTCAGAACTATTTTTTTAAATGGAAAAGACTCTCTCAATGTCAGCCCAGATATGGCAGTAATACTAGAAATCAAGTTGAACTCTACGCTCACATGTTGGTTCAAATCTGAGAAGGTGCTACACTGTTCAAAGTATCTTCTTTCAAATGAATGTTACCTTTTCAGCAGTATGAAAAGATAGTGAGCCACTAATCACAGAAGATCAGGGAGGTTCTTCCAACGTTATTTAAACAATTTGCCTTGATCCTATTTCAGTGATCTGCCGCAGCTGCTGAAGTTTCTACATTTTTAAAGTACTTCACTGACTATGAGATGATTTTGGACATTCCGAGGTTAATAACTCTTCAAAAAATCTAAGTCCTTCTTTCTTAGCATAAATGTTGTTGTTAGATCATTGCTTTTGCATATTTTTACTGATATGAACTGAAAACAGAGTGATATCTTTCTTAGACATGCTCGCTTACACCCAATATAAGTCAATGCTGGCAGCATTACAGTGCACTTGGCACCGGCAAGACTGTGGGGAACTGTGTTTCCACAAAAACCTTTAATACTCCAGCTTGGGCAGCTTACTGACATTGTAAGGACTGACATGCTTTAATTGCTGGCACAGTGAGAAGCCTTAAATTCCACTACACTTGACCTGGTCTCAATTGCTTGCCTTAGGCAACAAATATCTGGATCTGAAAGTGCTAACCATTCCATAAGTTGTCAAACTTGATTGAAAATAAAATCGTAAGCAGGACATTTTCCAGCATAAATTGTTTGGAGCAACTCTATACCATTGTATTTTAGAGTATATTGAAGGATTTAAATTTATTATAACAAATCATTTGCTATTCTTGAGATGAGTTATTCTAAAAATGAAATTAACTTTATTTTCTTGCATTCTCTCCCTGACCATAATTTATAATATTTTCTCTGATCACACAAGTCGTAACCTTGGATCAAGGCATTTTGTTTCATAAACAATTTTTGGTTAGGTTACAATAATAAGGCAAATAATAGGTTCAGCCAACATTCCTCCTTCAACTAATATGTGGATCTCTTCGTGGGGCAACTAATTCTTTCAGTGACCTGAGGCTGATTGTTTGAAGATGCTGTCTACACTGTGTCACATATAATTCATTACTTTGAGTTTGCAGATAGGGACCCAATGGCACTGTGGGTGGTGCATTTGTCTCATATCTCCAGTGCTCTGGGTTCGATTCTGCCTTCTGGTGCTGTCTGAGTGAAGTTTACACATTCTCCCTGTGACTGCATGGGTTTCCTCCAACATCCCAATAAAGAATTGGTTGTTAGGTTAACTGGCCACTGTAATTTGTCCCTCGTGTAGGTGGCTTGTGGGAGAATCGGGGGAGTGGGGAGGGGGGCGGAGATGGTCTTAATGAGCAGAGTGGGTTCCAGGAAAACAAATGGTGGAATAGGACTGTACTGAGAGCTGAATAGCCTCCTTCCATGTGGTAAGGAAATATTTAGACATTATTCAGGTTGCTGCAGCAAATATTGGTGACAGGAAGATCCACAAATCAATTGGAGCAGGAATCTTGGCAGCCCCTTACAGTTGTCTAATCATCCTGGTTCATCAAAAGGGATTTGTTATATGAGACATTATTTAAATTATTTTTCCTGTTTATTCTGTTAAGATGCCATATTGAAAGATGACAATGCTTAATTCACCTGTAATTAGCAGCAATGGGAAGTCAACCCCATGAATTTAAACACAGTTAACCTCATTAATTTAAACACGGTTAACCCTATTAATTTAAACACAGTTGTGATGGTTTTGAGAGATCAAGAATACTCTAAAATCTGGTACATAAGTCACTCCATTTATTGTTAGAAAAGCACCTCTTTTGGTTTAGAATACCTTCAGCTGTTCGCCTGTAAGCTGTAGGCTAATAATTTTTTTAAATAGTAAGACATTTGGATAAGTACATAGAGAGGAGGTGTTTAGAGGGATATGGGCCAAACACGGGTAAGTGGGACTAGCTTGGTGGGCACCCATGGTTGGCACGGATGAGTTGGGCTGAAGGGCCTGTTTCCATGCTGTATTACTCTATGATTATAACAAAAAAATTCAAATTTTGAAACCTCATTCTTTCCCAATTAATAATGTAGTAATTATGTTTTACAATTTCATTTAAGTAATACTTAGTAAAATATGGACAGAACTGATAACCCAGATATCACAACCAGTGTTCTGAAAAAACACTGAATTCTACCAAACTTAACTTTATCAGACAAACACAGTTGTGTAAGTCATATCAGTACAAATCATCTACTACCCTTGATTTAGTCCCTTCCAAAAATAGCCAGAAAATAGTTATATACTACTTCTACAGTATACCCCCAACAAACAACCCGCCTCCATCCCAACCTCTAAGGATTTTGTCTGAGTCGTTCCCAAAATACAGCTCTCTTCACTGCGAAATACCTCTATTGAACAATTCTCTTCACACCTTGCCCCACTTCCTTTACAGAAACCATTTGCTTGACAAAGACCTTTTGTGTATCTCTCTTGGGAGTGTATGTTCTAAACCTCTCTGGCCCAAGGCGATGTGGATTACTTTTTATTCGGCAGAAACAAACACTTTCCTAATAGGCAGAGTGAAGATGATTAATGAACAATTCTCAAATTACAACCTTTTCTCTTAGCTTCAAATAGGCTCTGTGGAAGAAAATGTACTGCATTACATGCTTGTTCACATTGAAATTTTATGGCTAAACACCAATTTATTGCTTTATTACATAATGTTGTTACACCCTTTAATAGTTCCAAACATGTACACAAATAAAGAAAGTAGAGATTTCAGGTGGTTGAAAATGTTTTGAGAAATAAAGCAGGCACTTTTTAAACAACATAGTGTGTACCAATTAACAGGCAATTTTCTGGACTGAAAACAATCATGAATGCTTTTTCCTAAGGTGATGCTGATTTTGTGACATTTCTGCAAGGTTAATGTTCACTTAAGCCAGATATAACAGTAGTCAACAATGAAAATAACTATGAATAAATTGTTGAAAATAATACCATGTAAGTTAATCACATTGTAAATTATGATAACAACACTGGAAATTCTGTCGATAAAGTTGCTTATCATATATTTGCCTCTACGCTTTTATATTTAAAATCCAGGCCCAGCCTGATGGATTGACATGATCAAATTTATAGCCCTTATCTATAAGGGCTATCATAGCACATTTAGTGATAATCTTAAATTACACCTGGGGATGTCATTTTCTTTGGTAAAAGATAATTTTATAAATCACCACATTTTTAAAGCAGGGCATTTTTAACTACAGCAGTATCAAATGAGTCGGGTCATAGCATTCTTCCAATGACCAAGTTTAACTCAAACTCTGAGAACGAATTTGGATTCGGAACACAATATTCTACAGGACCCAGCAGAATTTGGGCATTTTTGATGGTTAATACATCAACAAAAAAAACCTCATGACCTAAACTACAAAAGTTTTCAAATAAAGGAAGAGCTTACTTACAGGACTTTAAGATTGTAAAGACCGTCAAATGCTCCCATGGGGATGTTTGTCAAGTCATTTCCTGCAAGACGCCTGCAGGGTGGAAGAATAATCAAACACATTTCTTCATGTGGGATTCATTTAAAAGCTAAGAAATACAATATAAATATACAAAAATAAGAATTTCCATTATAAAAAAATCTCTGCTCACTGCGGTGAATAATTACTAAGAAACTATCTCCTCAGTAAATGTTACATTAATGCTTCTAACACATAAAACAGGAAAGACATCATCTGTGAAGAAAAACACATTTTATATTTAAATTAAGAAATAAATGACATTAAAATCATGGAATTTGAAATTGACCATCCAATAAAAGGAATCACATAGAGACGGCTGAAGCAAACAGGGTTATGATTAGTTAGTTGATGTGTTTCCTCTTTGTACCAATTACTGTTGAAGCCATCAGCTGCTTTCAAGTTTGATGATTTTACAGTCATTGATGTGGAGGAACTGCTGTCAATTGACATTTCATGTAGAAAGAGGACATTTTGTATGAATCACTCCAATTGGGGGTCAGATCATACTCATTATTAATGAAGGTGCCAATGTTATTGGAGACCGATATATGCTGTGAACTATGGTTGTCAGGGCAATGGCTTCCTTCTTTGCAGAACCTTTGAAATGAAGAACCTCCTAAGCATGTCTTTCAGTAAAATCTTCTCAGCTAGTTTCTTAGGTGGAGTAAATTCCACAACATAAATGCCAATTCTGCCTCTTGACCCTTAATATCGGTTTAGGTGAGATCTACCCTGGTCTAAGTTATGATGGCACATAGCAGCAACACAGAGTAACCTCAAGCAGAGCAATTCAAGTGCGGACACTGACTTATTTCATTTACCAATAGCGTGTAGATGTGCTGCCTCTCTGAATTACCATTGGGAAGGGGCTGGTGAGATACCTCCTTGAACCATTGTAGCCCTGTTGTTGAAGGAACTCATGCATTGGTGTTGGGGTGGGGGTGCCAGGATTTTGACCCAGCAAAGATTAAGGGTAATGTATGTCCGGGACTATTTGAAGAAACCTTGGTAAACTGCAGCAATGGAGCTCGTAGATGAAACACACTGCAACTACAGTGAGCCAGTGGAAGAGGAAGTTAAGGGTGGCTCAGTGGAGAACTAATAGAGCTGCTGCCTCACAGCTCCAGCGATCTGGATTGCACCCTGACCCTGGTGCTGTCTGTGTGAAGTTTGCATGTTCTCCCTGTGACTGTGTGGGTTTCCTTCGGATACTTTGGTTTGTGGTGGACTGGACCATATTCAGGGATTCATCTTTGGATCTGAATGAATATGCCATGGCTGTCACCGACTTCATCAAGACCTGTGTGGTTGAGTGTGCCGTCGAGAACATACCAAGTTTTCCCAAACCAGAATCCCTGGATGAACCAGGAGATCCTCAGTCTGCTGAGGGCTAGATCTGTGGCACTGAAGACCAGTAATCCAGAACCCTACAAGAAGACCAGGTAGGACCTACAGAAGGCCATCGTGAGAACGAAAAGGCAAGAGTGAAGTTAGAGACACAACCGGATGCACGACAGCTGTGGCAGGGTTTGCATGCCATTACTTCCTATGAGGCGAAACCTAACAACATAAATGGAAGTGATGCTTCACTTCCTGATAAGCTCAATGCCTTTTATGCACGCTTTGAAAGGGAGAATAACACTACACCTGCATCTGGTGACCCTGTGATCTCTGTCTTGGAGGCCAATGTCAGAACATCCTTCAAGAGGATGAACCCTCGCAAGGAGTCAGGCCCCGACTGTGTACCTGGCAGGGTACTGAGTATCTGTGCCGACCAATTGACTGGAATGTTCAAGGGCATCTTCAACCTCTCTGCAGTCAGAGGTTCCCACCTGCTTCAAAAGGGCAGCAATCATACTGGTGCCCAAGAAGAGCAGGGTGAGCTGCCTCAATGACTACAGTCTGGTAGCACTCACATCTACTGTGATGAAGTGCTTTGAGAGGTTGGTCATGGCTAGAATTAACTCCTGCCTGAGCAAGGACCTGGTTCCACTGCAATTTGCCTATCGCCACAACAGGTCTACAGCGGACGCAATCTCACTGGCTCTCCACTCGGCTTTGGAGCACCTAGACAACAGCAGAATATACATCAGCCTGCTGTTTATCGATTACAGCTTGGCGTTCAACACCATCATCCCCTCAGTACTAATCAATAAGCTTCAAAACCTGGGCCTCTGTATCTCTCTCTGCAACTGGATCCTCCACTCGGGCGCACCTTAAGGATGTGTGCTTAGCCCACTGCTCTACTCTTTCTACACTCATGACTGTGTGGCTAGGCACAGCTCAAACGCCATCTATAAATTCACTGATGACACCACTGTTGTTGGCAGAATCTCAGATGGCGATGAGGTGGTGTACAGGAGTGAGATATATCGGCTGGTTGAGTGGTGTCGCACTCAACATCGGCAAGACCAAGGAATTGATTGTGGACTTCAGGAAGGGGAAGTCAAGAGAACACACACCAGTCTTCATTGAGGGGTCAGCGGTGGAAAGGGTGAGCAGCTTCAAGTTCCTGGGTGTCAACATCTCAGAGGATCTATCTTGGGCCCAACACATTGATGCAATCACGAAGAAGGCACACCAGCAGCTCTACTTTATTAAGAGTTTGAGGAGATTTGCTATGTCACCAAAGACTCTTGCAAATTTCTACAGATGTATGGTGGAGAGCATTCCGACTGGTTGCATCACAGCCTGGTACGGAGGCTCCAATGTGCAGGATCGAAAGAGGCTGCAGAGGGCTGTAGACTCAGCCAGATCCATCACAGGCACAACTCTTCTCACCATCGAGGACATCTTCAAAAGGTGGTCATTAAGGACCCTCACCACCCAGAACATGCCCTCTTCACGTTACTACCATCAGGCAGGAGGTACAGGAGTCTGAAGACCCACAGTCAACGTTTCAGGAATAGCTTCTTCCCCTCCGCTATCAGATTTCTGAATGATCCATGAACCCATGAACACTACCTTGTTATTCCTCTTTTACACTTTTTTTGTAAATTATCGTAATTTTTATGTCTTTATGTCTTGCACTGTACTGCTGCCACAAAACAACAAATTTCACGACATATGTCAGTGATAATAAACCTGATTCTGATTCCCAAACCCCAAAGGTGTGCGGTTGGTAGGTTAATTGACCACTGTAAGTTGTTCTAATGTGTAGGTGAGTGGGAGAATCTAGGGATAGTTAATGGAAATGTTGGGCAAATCAAATGGAATTAGTGTAAATAAGTGCTAATGGTTGGTGTAGAGTTAGTGGGCCAAAGGGCCTGCTTTCATACTGAGCAACTCTATGGCCTCTATGACCTATTTTAGATGGTGCTGAACTGCTTGAATGTTGTACTGGCTGTACACTCAATTGACTGGAGAATTTTCAATCACACCCCTGACTTGTGTCTTGTGGATAGTGGAAAGGCTTTGGAGCATGAAGAGGTCAGTCATTTACCACATAATATCCGACTGTTCTTGAGACAACAGTATTTATATGGCTGGTCCGGTTAGGTTTCTGGTCAGTGATGGCCTCTCAGGATGTTAATGTTGGAGCTTTGGTGATAGTGAAGTCCTTGAAGGGGGCAAGACTACATTCTCCCTTGTCAGAGATGGTCAATGTCGGGCACTGGTGTGGCATGTACATTACTTGCTGTTTAACAGCTGAAGCCTGAAAGTTGCTCAAGTCATTCTGTATGTAGTTACTGATTGCTTTGTTATCTGAGGAGTTGCCATTGGAACGGGATATTGTGCAACATCATCAAATATCCCCACCTTTTGATAGAGACATGGTCATGGGTAAAAAAAGCAGAAAATACTTGGGCCTGGGACACCAACTTGATGAACTCCTGCAGACATGTCCTTCATTTTGAGGAGCATTAAAAAGACATCATCTAAAGGGTCAAAAAATAGGGTAAATGCAACTATTGATTGAAGGAGTTAAGTATTACCGACAAATGATATTTTTCCCCGCAATTAATGCATTAACGAATCATACAACTATTTAAATAAGAGACTGAAATGATATGAACAAAAATACTGAGCATGCAGATTGCTCCCTCTTACTCTCCAATTTGCCATATTGGGATGTAAAGATATTGCAGTCAGCAAAGAAGGAACGGTGTTTGATACCAACTCCTCTGACGGAAGCCAATACACTCCTTGTGGGGTTTTGAGTGACAACCTATTATAATGGTCATCCAATACACTGTACTGTTCTTATTGGCTCTTTGTGAGCAAGATAAGCAGTGTAAGTCTTTTCAAATGATCAAGGAGTAATGGAGTCAAAGAGTAAGAAAACTTTGGCATCTGCACTGACCATCAAACCCCAATTACACTAATCTCATTTTCCTCTCTCATCTCCATCTACTCCCCTCCCTCCAATATTCCTGTCACCTGCCTGCACTAAGAGGCAATTCACGGTAGCCAATTACCTTACCAACCAGCACCTTTGACATGCAGGAGGAAACCCATGTGATCATCAGGAGAACTTGCAAACACAGACACAAAAATTGGCGGGATCGGATTGGGAAGGTGAAGCAGAAAATGGGACTGTGGGAATGGCGCTCCCTATCGATAACCGGGAAGAACTTGGTCATCAGGTGTGAGATGCTCTCAGGGCTGCTGTACTTGGCGCAGGTGTAGCCTGTTCCTCGCTCCTCCGGCTTGGAAATCACCTGTGCCGTCTTCCAGTTCATCTGGGGATCCAAGATGGAGCGGGTCCAATGGGTCACCATACACAAGTCCCTCGACAATTGGGGTAAAGGTGTCCCCAATGTCGCCCTCATCCTGATGACCACCTTCGTCTGTGGCTGCATCAGGCTGTGTGTGGAACCCAGGTACGTGGGCACCAAGTGTCACTACGTACCAAGGTCCTACCAGTCCCTGCTGTTGCAGAGGATAGGCCTGGCCCCGTGGCCACACAACGTCCCAGTCAGCTGGACGTTGCCGCACTACCTGTCCTTCGTGGAGAAGTTCTTCCAGACCAACACCTTTGACCACAAGTCCATCAGGCAGTGGTCAGCACAGAACATCCTGCAGACACTGCAGGAGGAGGACTCGATGGACACTGTGGGGTGGTTCCCTGAGCAGACTGTCCAGACCATCTGGCAGAATGCCTCATCACCAGAACTCACCAACAAGCACCAAGACCTTGCTTAGCTCGCAGCGAAAGGGGCCCTCCCAGTCAGATCCTTCCTGCATGGTCAGAACCTCACTCCCAGCACGCGCTGCCCCCGGGAGGACTGCGCTGGGGACAAGACAGTCGCCCACCTCTTTGCAGGCTGCGGGTTTGCGAGGAGGGTGTGGTGAAAGATGCAAGAGTCCTTGTCACTGTTCATCCCCAGCAGCTGCGTAACAGAGGATTCTCTGATCTACGGGCTGTTCCCAGGGACACACACAGAGACGGACATCAACTGCTGCTGGAAGGTCATCAGCTCGGTGAAAGACGCCCTTTGGTCTGCCCGAAACTTGCTGGTCTTCCAGCACTGTGAGATGTCTGTAGGGGAATGTTGCTGACTGGCACATTCCAAGCTGCAGGAGTACGTGCTGAGGGACACACTGAAGCTGGGTGCAGCCAACGCAAGGGCTCGGTGGGGAAGGACTACAGTTTAGGGTTCTTCTGCCACTGGAGAGGGAAGGGCGGGGTCAGGTGAGAAAGCCCCTAAATATTGTATATACGGGACTGGGGAGCCCCCAGGGAGCCACACGTCTGCCATTGGTGTTGTTTTTTTAATATAAAAAGGTAACACTAATGAATGATCTGTACAAGAATGTAACGGCTTGCACTGTTTTATAATTGTATATAGTTTGTCTTTTATTATGAATAAAGTTTATCTTGGAATAAGAAAAACATGCAAACACAGACAACACCCAAGATTGGTATCAGACCCAGGAACTCCAGAAAATTTCTGCAGCTGTGAGGTATCAGCTAAGTGCTGTGCCATTGTGCCATCCTCAGTTCAAGAACTGTTGCTGAGATATGTCAGGAAGAATAAATGAGACTTAAATTATGTACAGAAATCAAAATAACAAGGAAAGATATATGGAATTAAGAGAAAGAAAGAAAATATTTTCAATACCAGCTCAATTCTGAAGGAATTAGTCCACACATACAAATACAGCCAATGAAGTAGCTTAGTGATGATAATGACGAACTACACCAGTAAAAGTTCACTTGTACCTGAATGTATCAGTCCTATTTTTTTTCCTTTGCTAAGTGGGTGAGTAAAGAAACTTCAAGCCCTGACTGGTGTTTTAATGCAAGGTTTTGGGATAAAGTGCTAGTTCTGTTCACCCTGTGGGTGACCAAGAATAACACTGACCACAACTTGCCAATTTCTGAGTTTGAGTGCGTGTGTGCATAATCCGGACCCTACGGTCTGACTTACTCTGCAGTAACAGTCAGTGGTGATAACATCACCATTACTTTCAATGAAAAATATAAGCTACTTTGTTTCCACCTTAATAGTCTTCAGTGGCATCTGGAAATTTTCTTTAGAGATTTCAGTCAGCTGGAAGAATTTACCCACTGCTCTGCACACAGGAATAAACACAAAACCTAATTCATCAACTCTCATCCTAAATGTGAGTGTCTGTGTGCTATGAGGTTTAGACCCTTAAATATTTTTCCTTTTTCCAGTGTTTATGAATGTTAATTTTTTTCAATCTCTGTCGTGGATCATTGGTTCTGTTATAAATTCCAGTAGCCTGGCCAGAGGGGCTATAGGTTCTTTTATTTCAGGGCTGCATTCCTGTGGCTTGGGGTCCATCACTCAGCCATTAGTTGCGAGACAGATGTGTTGATGTGTCTGCTGGTGGGTTGATTTTGTTTAGCTGTTTGTGAATTGACTGCTTGTGAATGTCAATGGTCCAGACTTCCTGTGTACAATGAATTTTAAAAAAACATTGGGAAGAAATTTATTCAGTGCCTTTCCTCTTCAGATTTTGCATCATTTCATTATAGGCTGCTCCTAGATCCTTAGGATGCAGTCACGGTATGGATACCAATTTCAGTCTGTCAACTGAAATACTCACTTGTGCCTTCCTTACATCACTCAGATTTACACAGAATCAGGAGAAAGCCCTTCGTGTGTATAGAGCTCCTCGACACTTGCCCACTACACTTTAAACTTACTGAGAGTGTAGGCAAGACTAAGCTATGGGTACATGTATAGCATTTGCAGCAATTTCTCAAACTTCTGAGGTTTTTCCATAGTATTAAACCCAAGTAGAGCAGCACAGTGTTTTGCACTGCTCCCATGTGAGCTGTGGTGGAGGGTCAAGTTATGTCTTTCACTTATCAGTGCTTACAGCATGTAAATCTGCTGCTCCAATCACTGCATTGTATTAGGTTTGGAACCTGTCACCCACCCACGTGTGAGGAGGATATTTAGGTCCACAATAATAACTCTTTCATTATAACCATGAAGGAATGTAACCATGTGAACTCCCTAATTTTTATTTCCTTCACACGGAGTTTGTAGTTTTAAATTTGCTTCCTTCCCAGAAATATATGGTGGCCATGTTTAAGTTGCATTGCTACTAAATGGGAGAGGCAAGCATTGCTTTGCAGTACGTTGGTGATTTCTTCCTGCATTTTTCTGTGGCACAGGTCTCAACACTTTGCTTAAATTGTTGACTAATTTCATTCCTTGCCATTCATTAATTATTGCAATTTTGCATAAAGTTCATTTCTGGTACAACTCAGAGTGCTGTGCATGCACTAAATAGTTTTGTAAAGCTTTTGTCATCATTTTATGAAGTGGAAAAAGACCCATAAATCACTGTGCTGCATGGTAGGAAATGATGGGATCGGATCAACCATCCATTTTACAATCTGTCTCATTTTACTCTGTATTAACATCTTTAAATTTAATTGATTTTAAATGCTGCTCTCATTGAGTACATAAACTCAGGAAGGTCAAAATGAACAATGTTTATACAGGATGTTTTGCATGCTGTTACATTTCCTGCAATTTTTATTTCCTAGTTTTATTTTGTTAATGTTTTCCCAGATTAAAAAGAAGGAATACATTTATATATGAAGGAATACATTTATATAACACCTTTTAGGACCTCAGGATATCATAAACCAAAGTTTTCAGCCAATAAAGTACTTCTGAAGCTTGGTTAGTGTAGTAGCAGAGGTACAAACCAAATGTCCTATTTAAATGATGCATAACCTGCCTAGTTTTGTATGCAATTTCTCTAGCTATAAACAATAACTTCATGTCAGCTTTCCTAATTACTTGCTGTATCGCGTCATAGCCTTCTGTGAGTCAGACATTGGGACTCGCAGATCCCCCTGCATTTCTTCACTTCCTTAACAATTAGATAACGTGCTTCATTTTTATTTTTCCTGCTGTTAACTTGTACACAACAAACTCCAACACACAGCGGTGCTGTTGCTTGTTTTGTGGTGTCAGATTAGCAATAAATATTGGCTAGGAACCCCCTGGTCTCTTATATCCAGTCTCTTTCATGTTTTTGAGGAGGCAACAATGTTATAACTCATCTTTTGTTGTAGCAGGGCAATAAATGATATTCACTGAAAGTTTTAATGGTCCATGAAAATATTTTCCTGAAATTGAAAGTTAATAATGTTGCAGGAACAGAAAAGTGTATCTGGCCCCTGAATGAACCGGAAAACAACTATGTAGCTCTTTAACCAATCAGAACAAAGGACTGTGGAATCAATGCAAGGACTGAGAAGGAAATGTAAATTTGATCAGGTGAATTCAATACCAACTCAAGGTCAGAGAGAGAAATAAAGCGAGAGAAGTATCATCTGGAACCAGAGAGGGAGTAAATGGCAAATTAGGAAATGTAAAAAAATACAAAGTTTAAAGCCTAATAGATATAACTTGCTTGAACAGCACACCTTGTTTGCAGCAGAAAGATTCAGTTGCAGTAGTCAATGTTCAGAGCAGTGTCAAAAGAATTTGGCAGCTAATCTATGTGGAAATGTCAAATGCTGGCTAGATCATTTAAGAGAAACCGTATCTTTTGTGGAAAGTTAGGATCAAATTCACAAAATCAACAAGTTCACACTATGCAAGGCTTTACACTGAGCCAAGCTTTGGAATGAGGCATTTACTAATCTAATGGTGGAAGGATCCTGGACTTTTCCATCTGTCTTTGCTTGAAACCATTGTAGCATTTGCTTGTGCCATTTGCTTGTGCTATTATTTTGGCCACAAATTATGGGCCTTTATTGTAATGTAAGTTTTCAATGTTGTGTGTTTTTCACAGTGGCTCGGACTTAGTTTATGTATGATTTTCATTACAATCTGTGTGATGACTTCTTATAACACCTTGTTAGACACAACTTAGTTGGCATGGACGAGTTGGGTTGGAGGGCCTGCTTCCCTGCTGTGCAACTCTACAATTTGGATTATGTTGGCTTTGGAGTTTACCAAAATATCTCAAATTTACTATTCTGTTCATCTTGTTGTTACATTTCTTGCAAGATTCTGATCTAATCCTGATTCTGGCTTACATTAACTATACAAATTCAATAAAGTATGGTGTGATTAAAACACAAGGATTACTAATATACTGGCTAAACACTGAAATTACCAAACTGGCATCCAAGGATGAGTTTGAATCCCAACATGGCAGCTGAATTATTAAATAAATACGGAATTAAAAACAATATAGCTTGGTATTAGTAATGGTAACCATAAAACTACCATGTTGTTGTTTAAAAAAAAACCCAAAAGCTTCACTAATAACATTCAGAGGAGGAAATCTATCATCCTTATCCAGTCTGGCCTGTACATGACTCCTGACACACCAATCACATTTTCTGAACTATGAGAACCTAAATTCAATGGACCTGTTAATGTTTGACATTGATGAGTTTTGATTCCCTTTCACACCAACATCTGAGTTTCAATTGCAAAGGTAATGACTAAAATGAATATTTTAATGGCCCAGATGAGCTTGAAGGTTTATAATTTTACAACAATGTATTTTAAAATGAGGAGTACATGGTGCTGGACTTTCAGTTCATCTTCCAACGTAAACTGGCAACTTCAGTTAAAGAGGCCACTTACGGCAGCATGCACAAAACCAGGACTGAAATATGATATTGTTTCTGACCACAAGTAAAAACATTTGATGTTAATCAATTCTGAGTAGCATGGAGTTAGAAATAAAAACTCCATACAGGTGCTGGCCTATAAACGACTTGCTTGAGCCAGAGAAAGGCTCCTATCCCAATTATCCTTGCTATTAAAGTCAAGCTATGGAGCCAAGTAAAAAGTGAGGACTTTCCTCATCTACTCCTATGGTATCAATCCATAATGTCAGAGTAAGGAGGCCAGTTTCAGAAACTAATGTTGGGCTCTGGACGAGGGAAAGGAACTTCTTACAAACATATTTACTTAATAATATTGCTGCAAGAAATGATTGGGGTATGCAAAGGGTGCACTTTGACCTCCACATTCACACTGACACAGTAAAACATTTGCTTTTGATTTGACGTAATGATGGCAGTACAAGGTTGGAGCCAGCAGCTGGAAGAGAAACAATAGATGAACTTCAATGGCCTCTATAAGGTAGTAGTGGGCAGCTCACTGCCAGAACCTCCCTTTGTTTCCCATTCTGATCCTGGAGCAGCTTCCCTCATTTTCTTCAAAGACTCTATCAGGCCAATTGGTAACACGTAGGATACCGATAAAAATTTGAGGTAACCGTTAGTGCTGTGCTTTTCAGCTGTATGCGTGGACGCTTCTCCTAACTCCACTTGGACTCATGTTTTGCAACGGCCACTGGAAACCCAAACTCAACCAATCCCCACAGCTACCATCAGCACCCTGGCCACTGCGCTGCTCCTAATCTCCGCAAAAACTGAAGGGATTTTGGAAGTGAGGTCGTCAGAGTAGCTCTTACTTCTCTGCTGGGACTGGTGATGGCAGAACCCCTCTTCTCCTGCACAAGAAGTGCACCTTTAATTAAAATCTACCCCAAAAGAGTCAATGAGTATTGAGAAATGTGCATGAATTCAATTAGGATACTGAGTGGCCATTTTGTGAACCAGACCATGCTCTTTTAAAAAGATTAATTATCACTATATTGGTGCTGCAGCCAAGTCCTGCCTCACTTCATCTTGACAAGAGCTGAAGGACTTGCTGACCACAGCAAAAGAGCCAACTACATTGACAGTGAGCCAAAGGGCCTGTCATAGTGCTTCTCTATGACACTCTGACCGAGACATTGATGTATCACTGGGCCAGATCATGTGAGAATGGCAGGTTTCCTTCTTAAAAAAGCATTAGTGACAGTTAGCGTTAAAGGTGTTTTATTTTTCAAACTGATTCTCTTTTACTTCAAAGTTTAAGCTTGAAATATTTAGTTCTGACAAAACTACTTTGGAACACATTGAAATGTTAGGTTAGTTTGAAGCAGGCCTGTTTTGGAAAAAGAGGAGAGCTCAGTGCAACCCATTACTACATCCTGAGATATTGAAATATAGAATGTTCACTAATAAAACAAATTACCACACCTATTCCTTAGCTACAACAGGAATGCGTATCAACTCCAGGGCAATTCCCAAAAGAGGCAGCCATATAAATTTTAAAAAGGAACTGTTGTAACTATTTATTCACAGCTATCAGTCTCTAAGGCACAATATCCTTTAATCAAGTTGAAGTAATTTGAGTCTACCCCAGCTGCGCTGAAATGTTTAAATGGTCAGTACATGATCTGAAATCAGCAACAGATTTAAACTGTATGAGACCAGCTGTTGGCAGAATATTACATGAGCTATTAATACTAACGTACAGTAACGGGGTGTTAATTCTGAGACAAAATTTCTGGGATGTTGCTCTTTGTTCTGCTTTAAGTTTCATCAGACTAATTAAAATGAATTAACCATGTCAGTTCAGTTGAAGTTGTTTAAGTTGCATTGAAAGAAAACAAATATCAAATTTATGTTCCATTATGAAATCAAGGTATTGCTTCAATTGAAAACTTGAAGCCTTTCCTCCTGAATTCAGTGAGACAAAACATACTCCAATGAACTGGCTGTATTATTGTTTTGAATCACTCATACCATATGTCTGGTCCACGCAGAAGTATAAGACTGAGGATCGACTGCTTAGGTATGTGATGCTGAAGCTCTCTTTGTGCTATCTTGCCTGGACTTTTTTAACCATCATTATTCAACCTGAAGGCTTCATTGAAGCCGTAGAGATGCTGTGGACAGGATGCATATTTGTAGATGCTTTTATCAGACTAACTTTGTAAATGTTCAATAAAAAACCCCTGTAATGTATTAATTACTTGCTTCATCTCTCCTTTTCATAAATATGTTTTGCTGGCTTTAACAAGCACAGGTGCATCAATCACATAGGATTTGAGACTTGCGGCCTTTCTAAATGTATCTGTTTTCCAAGCAGAAATAAAACATGTTTTATTACCAATTAGTGTCTTTATTAATATCAAATAATCGCTCTTGAAAATAAATGGCCAAGCCGTAGTTAAAAACAGATTAAACTAAGTAGTAATATCAGCACAGGGACTGCTGTGTTTTAAGGAAAGGCTCAGGTATTATCTTCCCATAGCAACTCGGGATAGGCGATAAATGGACACAGCCCAAGAACAAAAGTTTAATTAATTTTACTATATGTGCTTGAGATATATCAAATATCAAATCTTATATCACTGCCATTGTTTCTGTACAGCTCCCTCCAAGTCCTGTTCCTGCCCAGTACTGTCTACCTCTGGAAGCCAGTAAACATTCATCCTCTACCAACTGTGCTCATGTCAAATAACAGCAGTACATGGTAATTGGCTTCTAAAATTCAGCTCCATTTGAGGTAATGGAATAGAATTTCTGAAGCAGGATACATTGTGCAATCACCATACACATGCAATGCAATCAACAGAGGACAAAATCTACTGGTTCCAGACATGGCTATACTAGGCAGAAACAGAGCTAGGATGAAGTTCTGCAGCAAACAGGGACAATGGCAGTGATTTATGATTGTATATTTGCCTGTATAACAGTTGTCAACCAAATTAACCAAATTGCACAGTTTCCTTGTGACCCTGTGGATTCTTCCTGGGTACTTTGATTTCCCTCCCATATTCCAACACAGGTTGGTAGATGAATTAGCCACTGGTGTGTGGCTCCTACTTGCAACTTCAAACAATTCTAATAGATTTATCAACTATGATTGCCTTTTCACAAGTCTATGTTGACTCTAGCCAATCCTACTATCATTTTACGACTTCCTTCACAATGTAGTTTGTAATGCTCCAAAAAGAATTTCATAATTTGAAATGCATCCGACAGAAATGGTAATTTTTATGTTTCACTCTGTGGCAAGGCCATTTATAGTTGTGTAGTGCTGAAATAAACTAACTTCTAGCAAGTATTTCCTGCTTTATATGCATATATTCATTACTTTATTCTTTTTTTCCTTTCTCTTCTTAATAACTTCTGAATTCAATTGACAGTTCAGTAGAGGGGCACCAAGGCCCTCATCAGGAAAAGGAAAGTTGAATATGAGAGCAGGTTTACCTGGTGAGAAACAGAAACACAGATTGTAGAGGTTCTAATAGACATGTAAAACATGAAAAGATTAGCTTCAGTTAATGTGGGTCCCTTATAAACTGAGACAAGAGGCATTACATAGGGGACGAAGGAAATGACGGAGATATTAAACCAATATTTTATTTTGTTCTTCATGGAAGAAGGCACAGAAACCTTCTGGAAATAATGGAGAACATAGAAGTCTACCAAGAATGAGAACCTCAATGAAATTAGGATTAAAAACAAATTAGCATTGTGGAAATTAATGGGACTGAGAGGCAATAAATCTCCAGGGCCAGATGATCTGGATACTAGAATTTTGATGGAAATGGCTATGGAGATAATGGATGGAGAAGTATTGTCTTCCAAGACTGCACAGATCTGTTCCCACAGATTGGAAGGTAGCAAATGAGAAAACATAGAGCTCTATACCAATTAGCCTGACATCAGTGGTAGGAATAAAAATAGAACACCTTTGACGGGAAACATTCAGCAGGTCAGGCAGCATCTGTGGCAAGAGAAACAGTTAACAAATGTGTCAGGTCTAGCACCCTTCATTGGAAGTGGTAGGGAAATGCTGAAGTCCATTATCTAGGAACTGGTCAACATGAAGGGAATCCATACTTGAAAAATCTTTTGATGGTTTGATAAAGGAAAATCATTTGAAATGGTGAATTTGTATTTTGAGAATGCATTCGAATAGACAACACACCATGGTTATTAAATAAAGTTAGTGGATTGTATTGAGGGTGGGGGTAATATACAGGCATGGATTCAAGATTCTTTGTCAGGTAGGTCATTTTAGGATTGAGAGCTGTGCCCGACAAAGTGCCAGAGAGCTCAGTTCTGGGACCCCACCTGTTCACAATCTTTATAAATGATCTGGATGAGGAGGCCAAGTGTAATATATCCAAGACTGCTGATAATACAAAGCCAGGTGGCAACGTGGGTTGTGAAGTGGATGCAGAGAGGCTTCGTGGGAATATAGAAAGGCTAAGTGAATGGGTCAGAACATAGTAGATGGAACATAATATGAAGTAATCCATTTTTGTAGAAATAGAGACAGGTATTTTTTAAATAGTGAGGGATTTAAAGAGAGACATGGATGTCACTGCATATGAATTACAGGAAGTTAACATGCAGTTATAGCAAATGGTATGTTTGCCTTTATTTCAAGAGGGTTTGAATACGTGAGTAGAGATGTCTTGCTCAAAATAAATAGTGCCCTCGTGGGACCACATCTGGAATATTGTGAACAGTTCAGGTCTCCCTATCTGAGGATGGATATATTGTGATTGAAGGTTCGCCAAATTGATTCCTGTGTTTGTTGTATAAGGAGAGGTTAAGAAGATTGGGCCTTTAGTCTTGAGAGTTAAGAAGAATCAGAGGTGATGCAAGGAGGTGTTTTCCTTGGCTGAGGTGTCTAGAACCAGGGATCACAGTCTCAAAATAAGCTGTTGCCCATTCCGGCTAAAGATGAGAGAAAACAAGATGCTACAACCTGAAACAAAAACAGAACTGCTGGAAGAACTCAGTCAGTCAACCAGCATCTGTGCTGTCTGTACAGAGTTTGCACACTCTCATCCTGATGAAAGCTCTTCGACCTGAAACACTCACTGGTTTCTCTTTCCACATATGTTGCTTGACTAGCTGAGTTCTTCCAGTATTTCTGCTTTTGTAACAATGAGAGAAAATTTAATCACCTCGAAGGGAGTGAATTTTTGGAACTTAATTTATGACAGAGATCTACAGAGTTTTAAATAGCAGAGAAATAACAGGATAACTCCCCAAAGCCTGTCCACCATCTACAAGGCTCAAGTCAGGACTACAATGGAATACTCTCCATTTGCCTGGAATGAGTGCAACTTCAACAATACTCAAGAAGCTCAACACCATACAGCACGTGGCAGCTCACTTGAAAGGCACCCTGTCCACAACTCTTCCCTCACTCCACCACTGATACACAGTGGCAGCATTTTGTACCATTTATACAATACACTGCAGCAAATCACCAAGACTCCTTTGACAACACCTTCCAAACCCACGACCTCTACCAGCTAGAAGGACAGCAAAAGCATGGGGAACACCACCATTTGGAAGCTGCCCTCCAAGCCACACACCATCCTGACTAGGAAATGTCACTGTTCCTTCACCGTCACTGGGTCAAAATCCTGCAGCTCCCTCTCTAACCGTATTGTGGGTATATCCACTCCTCAAGGACTGGAGTGGTTCAAGAAGACAGCTCACCACCACCTTCTCAAGGACAATTAGGGATGGGCAATGCTTAGCCAGCGAGCCACATCCACTGAATGAATAAAGAAAGGGATATGGAGTTAGTGCTGCAAAGTCGTGCTGAGGTAACAGGCCAGCCAAGCCATGATCTTATTGAATGGCAGGGCAGACAAGAAGAGCTGAGTGGCCTGTGCCTGCCTTTATTTCTTGTTTTCTTATAATAAGATAAGATAAGATCTTTATTAGTCACATGTACATCGAAACACACAGTGAAATACATCTTTTGCATAGTGATTTTGGGGGGGCAGCCTGCAAGTGTCGCCATGCTTCCGGCGCCAACATAGCATGCCCATAACTTCCTAACCCATACGTCTTTGGAATGTGGGAGGAAACTGGAGCAAACCCACACAGACACAGGGAGAACGTACAAACTCCTTACAGACAGTGGCCAGATTTGAACCCAGGTCGCTGGCGCTGTAAAGCATTATGCTAACCACTATGCTACAGTGCCTGCAATGAAATCCTGAGCTGTTTTGTTTCCTGTTGTGCATACTTCATTTTTGACATACTGTACCTTGGGAAAGAATGAGCCATTCTCTGTTATTCAGCAAATGTGTTTTAACGTACATTTGCACATTGACAGTAGTACATATCACTGTTTACCAACATCTAAACCATTCAGAGAACTGGTTTAGGACTTGATCTAATTCTGAAGTGATGCAGAGCGAAACTCCCTTACACATAAAGTGTCCTCCCTTAATACAAATGAAGATTTGCAGTAAAACAAGTGAACCTGCTCCCACGGATATCTTATTGGAAATATAGTTTGAGATTACTGTATGGTAATGCAAAACTAAGTTGAGCAGTTATACTACCCTCAGAGGACAGTCATTTTTATTCATGCAGGAATCCCGTTCAGAGAAGGACAAGCTAGATAAAGAACAGAACCTGGTGTGAAATCGTATCAGTTGTTCTCCAAATCATTACCTAGGAAGCACAGTAAGTTATAAATGACCTTTCATCAGGATTGTGAGAAACAATAAATACTGCATGCTGATTAAATTTTTGAGACTGCAGGTCAAGGGTTAATTAAAGTGAAGGGCAATCTCTTCGTCTGGTTAAGCCAATAATCAAGCTTATTAATTTTATTGGAAGTATTAGAATCAAAGGCACAAATGCAGTCTATGTTACAGATGGAGAAACTGTGGGCAGGTGATGTGGAAAGTGGGACGTGACCAGGAGGAGGAGAACAGCATGCACTGATCAGCTCGGAATCAGTGGAGTGGACTTGGAAAATAAGAGGTTAAGAGAATGATGCCTTGTTGTTTCTCCCAGGCTCAATCTCTCGATGAATGGGACCACAGCACATCCTAACTCTAAAGCCCTGATCGTAACCCATTTCCAGGGGTCTGGGTAGTTTAAAAGAAGGTAATGCAAGACTGAGCTGGGTCACTTACAATGCTTTTTTGCTGTTTGCCATTAACCGACTCGAAGGGATAATTTACAGTGCCAATTAACCTATGAGCATTACTTTGGGATGTGGGAGGAAACTGGAGCATCCAGGGGAAATCCATGCCATCACAGAGAGAATGTGCAAACTCTACACAGACAGCATTCAAGGCTAAGATCAATCCTGGGTCCCTGTAGCTGTGATGAAGCTGCACTAACGGCTTGGTGTTATGTTGCCCAGAGAGGAGGGAAATTGCCGTAGTCCAGAGGCAGCATGACTGTAATCATTTTAACTTTGAATTTAAAATTTTCCACTTACACTAATCTAAAAGATCAACCTGGTATTGATTAACTTACTTGCATTGGACGTTTTACATTGAAGGTCCCATGGCCCATAATAAATCCGGGAATGTTTTGGCATTTCTTGTGACCGTAGTTCCTCAGGCACAAATGTCATCTGGCATTACACTGCCTAAACAAGATACTCCCTGAAGATGGGTGCAGGGATCAGGATGCTTAATTAACCCACACTGATTGCAAAGCAAGAAGCTTGCCAACTTTGTGCTGGCTGCTTATTATAATGATTCCTGCATGCAGCCAGTGTTAACAGTGCTGCTTGTTGACTACATGCATCAGAAACAAACCTGTATTGTAACTTATTAGCACAGGTTAAAGCTGATCTCTTAAATGTAGCATCTACCCCATAAAGAGGAGATACACTGTGGCTCGGGGTCGAGTGGTGGTCGTTACAGAGGAAGAGAATCTGACCTGGGAGATATGAAGAGTGGCACAATGTAGGAGGGAACAGCTCCAGTGTTGTTGGATAATGCACTGGGAACATTGTGGAGAGGAGGAAAGAGAACCTGCATCCACAGGGGACCAGGAAACCCTGATACATAGTCAAACATCACAGGAGTAGGTAGTCTTGAAGGCCACTGTCAGGGGTAAAGACTACAACACTCACTGGCTAACAACCTTTACCAATCAGGACTCTCTATTGCACTCTGCACGCTCCCACCCACATCTCACAGCTTCCACATGCTGCCAACTCCTCAACTATGACAGCCACATCACTCATCTCTAACACACTTACCCCTCTCTCTCCAGGAGAAAAGTCAAAGACAGTAAGACTATGGGGACAGGCATATCTGCATCTTCTAACCCTCAGAGGAGATGATGCCAGCCATTATTGGAATGGTCATGCTGAGGCTAGGGGCTGTAACATCACAGATGATGGTACCTTCATACCCAACCCTCCTCCTCAGCCCACCACACTTGCAATGTGTAGACATGCACCTCTTAGCTTTCTCTTTCCCCTTACCACAGCAATAATATATACCTTTCAGTTACCCAAGGATGCTGTTGTGCAGGCATTAACAGAATAGCAAGGCTTGATTCTGTGTCACACCAACCAGCTCAGATACTGATGTCCTGTGTTTCTTGGAGCATTGATTAGAAGTGAATCTACAGTTGCAGAAAGTTGTGGACACAGCTCAGAACATCACAGAAACCAGCCTCCCCTCTGTGGACTCTGTTTACACTTCTCGTTGCCTCAGTAAAGCAGCCAACATAATCAAAGATCCCACCCACCCGGACAATCTCTCTTCTCTCCCGTTCCACCAGGCAGAAGATATAAAAGCCTGAAAGAACACATCACCAGGCACAAGGATAGCCTCTATCTCGCTGTTACAAGGCTATTGAACGGCCCCCTAGTACAATAAGATGGACTCTTGACCTACCTCGTTATGGCCTTGCACCTCACTGTCTACCTGCACTGCACTTTCTCTGTAACTATAACACTTTTGTTATTATTTTGTTATTTTGTTATTATTTTCCCTTGTAATACCTCAATACATTGATATGATGAAATGATCTGTATGGATGGCTTGCAAAACAATGTTTTTCGCTGTACCGTGGTACATGTGACAATAATAAACCAATACCAAATACAGTTGGTGCACTGGGGCGCCCAGTAGAAAGTTTGTGTTAGATCCCAAGGAGCATAGCAAAGTCCAGCAGCAATACGTCACAGGGCTCTGTCCTGAACTTGGAGGTGATCCCTTCCAGCAAAACAATTGTAGCCAAATCTATTTGCACATCACGGCTGTGAACCCAACCATGATGCTGTACCTTGTGTTCAATATTGCAACTTTCCTTGCATCACATGCAGCATCCACTCAATATCAGTCTGCTAGTAGGTCAGGCCTGGCAAGACCAGAGTGCTGCCATTATGATTGTAGATTGTCTTGCTCAAGTGTAGATGTCACATGCAATAACTTACTGAGGTTCAGGTAAAAAAAATTACTCCAGGACACCTGGGAAATTTGGCCTCCCCTCCTGTTACAACCCATTCTTCTTTTCCTTCTGATTTTTCTAACAGAGAGCAGGATCTGCATGTCCTCAGCTCATTCTCCTGGCCTTTCCCAACTCCAAGGGAAATGACTACTTATCCAATCTCTGGGAGAAAATTGGTAAAGTATTAAGTAAAAATCATTCAGGACTTAAAACATCACTCCCTGCAAACTTCTGTAACAATACAGATATGTCAAGTGCCAAACACTCACAGAATCTTAACAACCACCAGCAACAAACCCATAAACAGTTAATAATGACCCCATTAAATCTGGTCTTTCAATGGGCCCTCAACCCCAACTTTGCTTAACCTTACATCAGAAAATCAAAGGACTGCCTGCACTGCATCAACTAATCCAACCGCTGGCATTCACATCAAGAAATGCAATGGCACATGAATGTACAGTTAAGCCACCTCAGCAAATGATCTTTGGCACACTAAATTAATTTAGATTTAATGCGTTAATGCAAGTTACTTTTGCAAAATAATGGGCAAACAACAAATCCCTCAGACTCTCAGACAATTACTGATCATAGATTCGTAGATATCACATAGCAGGAATGTGGATATGCACAACATGAAATTAATGGAACAGTTTAACCTCAAAGATTTTCCTGTAAAATTTAAGTATTAAGGTTCGAATAATGTTGATTTTCCTTTGAGTGGCACAATGACTCATATTTATGTAAAAACAAACAAATGATTGAAGGTTCCAATTGATCATGATGTATGATTTGTTCTGAAATTAAAACAATCCATCTTTCCCTGATAAAGAAATAATTATTCACAGGTGTTTATCTTAGAATTGAGCAGACACTAAGGTATTTCACCATATAATGCACACATTGTTATCCTGGGGATACAATGAAGTTACACTTCATGGATCATAAATTGAATGTACACTGATTTTGCAAACTTCTATTCTTTTTGTTGGTTTCTTGGCAACAAATGAGCTTCCTGATCCTGGGAACTCATTACCAGTTAGGAGATCTGCAACCTATGTGCTTAGGTGGCTTAAGCAACCCCCATAAGCTCTACCCTGTGATGTGACCACTGCCCCTTCCCAATACACATCAACACTGCAACTCCCCAATACTTCATTACCAGCAGAAACTTCCGTTCTACTGTTGATAATCATGGAGTCACTCTAGGTTGATCTAAACCAGTGTCATCACTGCACCAGTCTTAAGTCAAGGAAGATCTGATAGGAGATTCTCAGTTCCAGCAATGAAGTTGATTTTTCCCTGGCATAGATGGTAAATCTATTCTTTGTTACAGACTTGGAGAATGCTTTGAATAAAGGAATTCTCCACTTAGACAATCCCTCCCTTCATCCATGGTTCGGTTGTGAAATGTACTGTCATTGCTATAGCCATTACGATTGATGTTATTAAGATTCTTCCAGAGTGTCATGTGAACATAAGAACATGCATGTTAAGAGTAGGAGTGGGTTGCTCAGTCCCTTTGGCCTACACTGCCTTTCAATAGGATCATGGCTGGTCCAAATGCAACCTCAGCTTTGCATTCCTGCCTACCCCTTACAACCTTTCACTGCTTTGCTTCCCAAGAATCTACCCTGCCTTAAAAGCATTCAAAGACTCTGCTTTCACTGCCCCCTGAAGGAGTGTTCCAAAGACTCAAGAACCTCTAAAAGAAATTTTTTAAAAATCACCCCATCTCTTTTTAAATGAACAACCATTTATTTTAGAACAGTGACCCTAGTTCTAGATTCTCTGACAATAGGAAACATTTTCTCCCCATCCATCCTATGAAGACCCCTCAGGATCTTATACATTTCAATCTCGTCATTCTTCAAACTCCAGCAGATACAAGCCCAGAGACTATTAGACTTTACTTATAAGACAATCTGTGCATTCCAAGTGTTGGTCTGGTAAGCCTTCTCTGAATTATATCCAATGCACTGTATCCAATGCATTTACATTCTTCCTTAAATAAAGAGGTCAATGCTGTACATAGTACTCCAGATGAGGTTTCACCAATATTCATACCACTGGAGCATAACCGCCTTACTTTTGAATTTAATTCCCCTAGTAATAAACAGTAACATCCTGTTAGAACAATACAGCACAGAACAGGCCCTTTGGTCCACAATGTTGTGCTGACATAGCTATTCCCTCCTACCTACAGAATGCCCAATATCCCTCTACTTTCCTCTCATTCATGTGCCTATCCAAGCCCCTCTTAAAAGCCCCCAATGAATTTGCCTCCACCACCCTATCAGGCAGCACATTCCAGGCATCCACAACTCTGAGTAAAAAACTTACCCTCTCCCCTTTTTCCAATTTCTTGCCTTACCTGCATACTAGTCTTTTGTGAATAATGCATTGGGATACCCCAATCCTTTTGCATCTCAGAGCTCTGCAATCTCATACCATCAGCACAGCCCTTGCAGCATTGTAGTGGCCTGATAGAAAGTGAAGTTACCCACGCAGGTTGTGACCATTTGTGAAATTAATCCTCCACAATTTTTGTAGGCAGATGAGGCAGGCTGGCATTCTATTACTTAAATGGGACCCAGGTCCAACGTTAACTCAGTGGAAAGGTTCTGCAGCATGGGAGTGAATGTAAAGAGGCTTCGAATGAGATAGGGACAAGTTAAGTGAATGGGCAAAAATATGGCAGATGGAGTTATTGTGGACAAATGTGAGGTCATCCACTTTGATGCACATAATAAAAAAGCAGAGCAATTTTTAAATGCTGAGAGATTAGGTCATGTTGATGTTCAAAGGGACCTAAGTGTGTTTGTATACATGTCTGTGAAGGCCAACAAAGAGGTGCAGCAAGCAATTAGGACAGGGAATGGTATGTTTGCCTTTATTATGAAAGGGTTTAACTACATTGTGGGCATGCTATGTTGGCGCTAGAAACATGGCGATACTTGCAGGCTGCCCCCAGAACACTCTTCTTTTTCAATCTTTTTATTAGTTTTCAAATTAATACAGATTGATATATAGCATCAATATTTATACATGTAATACAAAGAGATCAGGATAACAATCATAGCATAGATAATCATAAAGAACAATAAAATATAAAAAAATCTGTAGATCCAACGATCTGTTAGTAAATGAATATAATATAAAAGAAAGGAAAGAAAAAGATTTATTATATAAATTAAAAAAAACCCAAATCAATAAGAAAAATTGTAAACAATGTAAACTAAACTAAACAAAAAAAGTCAAAAAAAAACAAACACCAAAAAAAAAGAAAAAAAAACTAGGTTAAAATTTCTCAGTAGAAACAGAGCAATATTATGTCATCAACTCCGTTCCTCCAAGTTGGAAAGTGATTGAAACGGGATCTACATCATGTGAAAATATTGAATAAATGGACTCCAAATATCTTCAAATTTAAGCGAAGGATCGACATTACCACTCTTAATATTTTCCAAGTTTAAACATGATTTTGTCTGAAGAACACTCTACACAAAAAGATGCATTTCACTGTGTGTTTTGATGTACATGTGACTAATACAGATACCTTATCTCATCTACATAAGTATTATTGGTCTCCTTACCAAAGAAGGAATGTTCTTGCCATAGAGAGGATGCAGCAAAGATTTACTGAACCGGTTCCAGTCATGGCAGGTTTGTTGTAAGAGGAGACATTGAGTAGTCTGGGACTGTACTCTTTAGTGTTTAGAAGAATGAGAGGAGATCTCATCAAAACTTACAGAATTCTTAAATGCCTTGATTGGCTAGATTCAAGGAGAATGATTCCCCTAGTTGAGGAGTCTAGGACCAGGGGGAACAGCATGAGAATCAGGGGTTGCTGTTTAGGATCGAGGTGAGGAGAAATTTCTTCACTCAGACAGTGGTAAGTCTTTGGAATTCTCTACCCTGGAGAACTGTGCAAGCTCACTCATTATGTTCATACAAAACAGAGACTGATAGATTTTCGGGCATTAAGTAACTCAAGGGGTATGGGGATAGTGCTGGAAAATGGCTCTAATGTGGAAGATCAGCCATGACCTTGAGGTGGCAGAGGAGGTTCAAAGGGCCCCATGTCCTACTCTGCTCCAACTTCTTTCAATGAATGCCCCATTCCCATCCCACTTCACAAAGGATTGACTGGTCATGGGGGGAATGTATTGTAGATTTACCAGAATGATACCTGGAGTCAAAAGATTAAAATACAAGGGGAAATGACAGTAACTAGGATTGTATAACCTGGCACTTGGAAGGTTAAGGAGTGACTTGCTTGAAAAGTTCTGGATATTAAGTGGAACTGACATGGCAGAGAGAAACGATTCCTACGGGTTGGAGCTTGTGGGACCAGGAGGCACAGTCTGAAAATTTGGGCCAGGGTTTTCAGGAAGGAATTTGGGAAATACTTCTAAACACAGAAGTGGTTGAAACTTAGAATTCTCTTCCAGATCTGGAAACATATACCAGGTCAATTGTAAATTGTAAATTTTAAATCTCAGATTGACCGATTCTTATTGACCAGATATATTGATGGATAAGAGGAAAAGACTGAGGGAGACTGGTCAGGGATCCGCTGTGATCTCATTGAATGGTGGAACAGGCTCAATGGAGAAAATGGCCAACCCCTGTTCAAAGACCTGAGCGTTGCCTGCTGTTGTTTGTCCTGTAGACTTCTCACAGTTTCTCTAGGTGGGAAGTGGACTTGCTGGCATTTAAATGGGTCCCAGCAGTTTATATTGTCATTGTTTCCCACCATGTCCTGCAGACGAGAAATCAATTTGTATGGGTGGTTTCCAAAAGTACCAGAGAGCAGTTGGCTTCCGGCCTCCACTCTTCTATCCAAGCAGTCATTAATCACCTGATAGTATGGCGGCCTATTTGACCTAGATGACACTATGGTTGAGAGTGTTCCGGTTCCCTTCTGGCACCCCCACCCAGCGACTAGTTGCAACACAGCGTTCAGGTGTAGCATCCCTATTTTAACTTCCCTATTCTGGCTGAGACACGCTGCATCATTGCAATAGCACTTTTGGCTGTCTTGAATTGAACTTCAGTTTTATGATTCAGATTCACCGCTGAGACATGCTGGATTGTCTGAACTGCACATTTTGTAATGTGATATGCAGTGGGAATAGATTCACTCGAAGACAATTCATGATTTGGCCAGAAATTTTAGCTGCAGACATTAAGGGTGGAGCCAAGATATGGAAGGACATGCAAAGCATGTACGGTCAATCCTCAGAAGCTAGAGTTCATAAAAGTCTGCAGAATGTAACTGAAATCTGTGAACCAATGGAAAAACCTTTCATTTCAGGTTGAAGTCCTCTGTACTTTCTACGATTCAAGGGAACCTCAAAAATCCTACATTCAGAGCTGCTTTCTAGTCCTTCTCCATGTACCACACATAAAGATTCACCTTTATTGTAGCTGCTGTCCATACTGATTCTGTTTGAGTTTAATTTTTTTTATGTTTAAATGTAATTTTGGGAGGAACAGGTGTTAATTGAAGTTAGTAGGCAGTTTGCTCCAAAGTTATTATCCAAGGAAACAAAAGCCACTCGTTCTTCTGAATGAATACTTGCTGGTATCTGTTTCATTGCTTTCCTGAGAACACCTGTCTTGGGCTTGTGGTAAAGATGCGTCAAATGGATTATATTCCATGATACACTAAGCCACTCTTTGTTTGAAAACACCTACTTTACATATTTTTAAACTGAAATTAGGCATTCAGCATAAAACCATTCCAAACCTTGCATTTCTGGCAAGATTTTCTAATACAGCTGCCAATCTTGCCCACCTCAGTTTTTGGCCAATGAACCGAAACAAACATTTTGTTTAAATGTTGTATCCTTTGAATGACAGACCACTCATTAAATGACTCTCTTAATCTGCTAAAACAGTAATGCCAACATGCCATTGCATTTTTTACACCTTTGATGTCATTTTGCTAAGAAATACATCTGATAGTCGACTGGATAATGTTTAATTTTGTACACTCAAGGCACAACAGTGAAACTCACACTTGTCAAAACTGAGAAATATAAAACGTGAGACAATGCTGAATCCTTCTGACATGCCAACAGCTCCAAACAGAGCTGCTGATACTTAGCCATTTAAGTGGAAGTTGATCTGGACTTCCTATTCATGCGCTGTCAGATGCGCAAATAATTAGAGTCATAGAGTAATAGGGTCATATAGCACAGAAGCAGGCACTTTGCCCCACCATGTCTGTGCTGACGATCAAGTACCTATCTATACTAATCCCATTTACAGCACCTAGTCTATGCCCTACTATGCCTCGATGATTCAAATGCTTGTCCGGGTGTTCCTTAAGTTTTGTGAGTGTCCCTGGCAACATCTGGCAACATCACGTTCCCAGAAGGAACATCTGGACTAGCATTTGGAAGAGTGTCCACCACCTTCTCAGGCAGTGCATTCCAGGCTTCAATCACCTTCTGGGTGAAAAAATATCTTCCTCAGATCCCCTCTAAACCACTTCCTCCTTACCTTAAACCTCTGCACTCAGGTCTTAGACACCTAATAGTCCTGGACTTCCTGACAAATTTAGTGCGCTGAGTCTGTCTGTTCACTTTCTCAGGTGGATCCCAGTTGAAGAACCCAGTCTTGATGAAGTCTCCTCATCATGTTTCAGATTTTGCCGACATTAGATCTGGCACGGGACCTAAGTCCCCTTTGATCTCAATGGCATAGTAGAGTTAAGGATTAGGAGGAAAAGGGAAAGGCACTATTTTATTTTTAATACTTTGCTTTGGATTAGTTGTTTCAATTATTGATGTGTTTTGTAAGTTAATTTTTTGAAATTTTAATTAAAATGAAATAACTTTTTTTTACATCAATTTTAATAATTTTTACATGTCTCTGAATGTCAGAGATGATTAAAAATAATTAAAAAGCTCTCGCGGTTTTCAGAAGTGTTTGAGCGGTGGGACTTCCTCACTGGGCTACCAGAGGCCCTAATAACATCCAGACCACGCTGCTGGGTTCAAGATCCAACCAGGAAGTACAGCATAGGGGAACCACAGGCAGAGGCTCTGGGTCAACGAGGTCCAGCCCAGTGTCAGTAGGTTTTGCATGGAGCATTGACAATTCTGTAGGTTCAGTTTTGCAGCTGAAGGCTTCCACTAAGTGTAGATTAATTCAGAGATCACCCTGTTCTTGAATATTTCTGTTATAATATGCACTGTAATAGCTTCTGTAGAAATGTTAAGTTTGTGTGGTTTGTACTTTAATAGGTGCTCTACTACATCTTTAATATGGATTAGTCACTCACTTAATTAACTATTGCAGTTAAATTTTGGGGCTTCTCTCTGCTTTTTGCCTTTGTGTGCTACTTAGGCAAGCACAGTGGATGCTTGGAATCCTGATCGAGGAAATTGGGTGGAAGTGCATGTAAGAACAGAAAATGCAGACAGTAAAGCTTACCGTCACCCCAGCATCATTCTCAGCTTACTCATGGCATAACATTGAAAGCCATCACTATCCCACGTACCACATGCAAGGGAGTTTGAAAGCACTAGATTTCAATTTAATTGTGGCTCATTTAGTACCATTCTCGCTTCTGAATTAGAAGGTTATGGATTCAAACCTCACTCCTGAAATCTGAGCACCTAAACCCAGTACGACACCACTGCAGTACTGACAGTGTGATGCACAGTCGTGATGCTGTCCTTCATATGACATATTAAACCAAGTCTCCTTGTTCTCTCAGCTGGATGTAAAAAAGCCCAGGTGTTAATTTGGTGGGGGGTTTATCCCTGCTATCCTGACCAATATTTATCCTTCAATCTACCTAACTAAAATAGATAATCTGATCTTTACCATTACTTACGACAAACTGACTAATGTATTTCATACATTACACTAAAGACCTCCATAGCACTTGAATGGTTGTGAAATGACTTGGGACATGCTGAAACGGCGAGAACTGCACTTGCAAATGGATCAAGTTATGTTGTGCTGACTTGTCATTTTATCTTTTAAGATAATGGTTGAGGAGCCTGAAGTATTTTTGGAACAGGCTATTTCCCATGTTATACCACCAATGGGTAGCATGTGGGAGAAGGAACTGGGATATTATGCATGCAGAGAGGAATGCCTTTGTGTCTAAATAATGTCACTTCACCCGCTTACATATGTGTGAGGCATTCATTTTCGAAAGGAGCATCTTCAAGGGAAGGAGGGTCAAATTTTGAGAGCAATGTGTAATGAATTATTTGCAACGAAGCATGACCTTACTCTTTTGCTCCTAGGCTTTGGATGGCTTTTAGCATAAAAAAGAGTAAAAGGGACAAGGACATCTTCACTCCAGTGGCTGCTCCACTTTGGGAGGTCAAACGCAAGAGGAAAATGACAGGACCCTTAGGAGCATTGACGTACAGAGGGACCTTGGGGCAGAAGTCCATAGCTTCCTGAAAGTGGCAACACAACTGGGTGGAGTAGTAAAGAAGGTGTATATCAAGCTTGCCTTCATTGGTTGGGGCATTGAGTACACAAGTATAAAACTAGAGGGCATAGGTGAGAGGGGGAAGTTTTAAAGGAGATTTGTGAAACAAGTTTTTTGTTTACACAGAGTTGTAAGTGCCCAGAACTTGCTGCCAGGGGATCTGGTGGAAGCAGATATGACAGCAATATTTAAGAAGCATTTAGACAGACACATTGACAGGAAGGGAAGAGAGGGATATTGACCATGTGCAAGCACATGGGATTAGTTTTGATCATTAGTAATGATCAGCACAGACATGGTAGGGTTGAAGGGCCTGTTCCTGTGCTGTACTGTTCTATGATCCATAGAATCAAAGGTTCACAGGAAAGCTACGGCACAGAAGAGGTCATCTGGTGCTGGTTGATAAAGAGCTCCCCAGCCTTGTCTCACTGTGCAGTATATGGCCCACAGCCCCATATGTCACAGCTCCTCAATACTTTTTACATGTTTGGGGGGGTTTCTGCCTCTACTATCCTTCATGCTGTGAGTTCCAGGCTCCTAACACCCTTTGGAGCGAAAGATGTTTTCCTCATGTCCCCTCTGATCCTTCTCCCAATTATTTTAATCCATTACTCTGGTTTTCAATCCCTCCACTAAGGGGAAGAAGTGTTTTCCTGCTTATTCTATCCAGATTGCAACTGGCCAACATCACGGCTAATCTTCACTTCAGTCCCACTTTCCAGCACCATCCCCATATCTCAGTTTCATTTGGATTACAGATTTCTGGCAGCTGTGGGTAAGCTAATTAAGTAAATAAGTCTGCATAAAAAAGCTAGCATTAGCTTTGGCGAGTATGAAACTAACACATTGTTGAGAGAAAAACCATTTGGTTCACCAATGTCTTTCAGGGAAGGAAGTCTGTCATCCATAACCATTCTGGAATATGTGTCACTCCAGACCCACATCAATGTGATTGACTCTTTAATGCCCCGAAATGTCCCAGCTAGGCACTCAGATCAAAGGTATTCAGGTGACTTTGCCAGTAACAAATAAGAAAAATATTCATTATTAGACCTTGCTTTGCAGCAGTAGTTGTTGCAACACCCTGTCCTCCAATTTATAAATGCCAATAATTATTATATCTCAAGCCAAATGCTTTGTAATTTTTGGTACCAATAGAACCAACATTTAAGACCAACAGCAGCATCATCATACTTACAACTCCTCGAGGAAGTGGACATTATCAAGGCCTCTCTGGGGCAGCTCAGTAATGTTGTTCATGCTGAGATCTCTAAGAGAGAGAAGTAAAGTGGAGACTGTGTTAAGTGATTGCACAATATTCACACTCAGCTTTTGACAATGAGCTTTCGCTATTAAAATGTTCAACAATTGAGAATATCTACTTTAAAAAAATCTGAAGAGTAAAATTTAATACAAGAATATCTTTGACAGTGGTGTGGCTTTAACGTTAAATTTGACGTTTAAATTTCACTATAGTGAAGTAAAAAAGAAAATGGCTAATGTCCTGAAAGTTATTCCGGTAAAGAAGCAATTCATAGTATAGCTATCAAGGTAAAACAACAATTGAAAGTAATTATAACAAGGAATGTTTCTTTCATATATTCAACAAATTATGTTAAGTGGGCCTCCATAAACAAAGTGTTTATTTTTTTTGAGGAAGTTTACAAATTAAACAAGTGAAATGTATATCCAGTTATATATAGCATTGCCTTATGGTCTTCCACAGTAGTTCCTGGTACAGGAAATTAATAATATCCCTGTGCAATTCTGAATTTAATCAGATGTCTTCAAGTTGAATTTACATTCAATTTTACACTAGAATTACATCCAGTTCTGCTCAATCCTGTACTTGAAACAGCTTTCCCATGCTTCTAATATATCCATTAGGCTCCATCTCAGGTCATTGGATTACTAATGCTAAATGCAGGAAAACTGATGAAATGGAAATATCCCTTTTGGATGCAGAAACTAATTTGTACTGAGAAATGAATCTCAGGAACAGTAATGATTCTGATTTTCTTATAGTAATAAATATAACCAATTTTTCAGAAGTATAAAATCTAAGATGCTTAATGACAAATCACAAGTATTTCAATGTATGTGACTGAGATGAGGCTCTTCAGATATCAGAAGATTTGAAGGGTGGTCTTGTATGATAGAGTGAAGTTGGTAGAGGACCTGTATTTTGCAACTGTATAAGGCCCACGCATATAAGAAATAGAACTAGGAAAAAGTGCCCGCTGTACCATTCAATATAGAAGATACAGAAGCATGAGGGCACGTGCCACCAGGCTTAAGGACAGCTTCTATCCCACTGTGATAAGACTATTGAATGGTTCCCTTATATGATGAGACGGACTCTGACCTCATGATCTACCTTGTTCTGACTGTGCACCTTATGGCACTGCACTTTCTCTGTAGCTGTGACACTTTACTCTGTACTGTTATTGTTTTTACCTGTACTACCTCAATGCACTCTGTACTAACTCAATGTAACTGCATGTGTAATGAATTGACCTGTATGATCGGTATGCAAGACAAGTTTTTCACTGTATCTTGGTACAAGTGACAATAATAAACCAATACCATTACCAATACCTCATTGTCACTTTTCTGCACTATCCTTGAATACCACGATTCCTTTAAAAATCTAACAATCTTCTGACGTTTGTTGATTTTCAGTGGTATTGAGTTAATTTACAGTGATCCATGTACAAGGACATCCAGGTCCCTTTTAACACCGACATCTTCAAATCTTTCACAATTAAAAAAATACTCTGCTTTTCCATTTTTTCTGCCAAAAGTGAGTGACTTTACATTTTTCCACATCAGGCATAGAAGGACACAGTCCTAATGTGAGCAAATGGGATTTAGTGTAGATGGGCAAGAGGGTCAGAATGGACGTGGTAGGCCGAAGGGCCCATTTCTGTGCTGTACGACTTTGTGACTCTATATTCCATCCGCTGTGTCCTTACCCATTCATTGAAATATATCCCCCTTGAAGCCTCTCTGTATCCTCCTCACAACCCACGCTACCGCACGGCTCAGTATCATCATTAAATGTTGCATTTGGTCTTCTCATCCAAATCATTCTCTTGAATTCTCTCATGCACTTTAATGAACAAACTCACAATGATTTGGAGCTTGACCTTGAAACATATACATATGCAAGTGTCACCTGCAAACTGTAGCTCGATGACTGAAGTTAAAGTGATCTTTGTTCTCAAGCAAAGGCAAGACAAGTTGAACAGTTTCCCGTGTGATTAGTTCACACCACCGGAAAGCATATTGAATATATAGGACAGCATTGCAGAGAGGAAGGTTCAGGAAAATGTTTGGGCAATGACACAGTTTGCACTGAGACTGGGTCTGTTGACCCATGGGTTGAGATTTCAGCTTACATGCCATCATGAAGCAGACAAAATATGGAGACAAATTTCTGTATAGCCAAGTATTAGCAGGATGCTCCACCATCCCTTATAAATGATGGCATCAAAGGTTTTGTGAGGTCAAAGAAGACCATGGATTGCAGCCAGCGCTACTCCCTGTATTTTGCTTGGAGTTGACAATCATGTGGATTATGCCTCCAGGTGGTCAGAATCCACACCATGATTCAGGGAATAGCTTTTTGCCTATTGGGAAGAGGTGTTTGAGGAGGTCCTCGACAATGGCTTTCGCTGCGGCTGACAGCAAGAAGACCCCTCTGGAGTTACCAGTTGGATTTCCTTCTTCGGGATTGTCATGATCATGGTAACTCTGAGGATCCCTGACACTTGCCCATCTCCTTCCAGGTGAAGGAGATGTGAATTTGTGACTTAAGTTTCTCTCTGCTGTGGTTTAGTACTTCAACCGGGATACTACCTGCTTCTGACGCCTGGTTGATTTTTAATTGATAAATGGCCTTTTTGACTTGTTGGCAGCAAAGTTGGATTGGATAGTCCATTGTGCAATGGAGTCAAGTGTGCTCACGTCAAGAACAGTTCTGGTTGATAAGGTCTTCAAAGTTTTCCTTCTAAAACCAACCAACCGTTTTCTGAAGTCTTTTCAAGTTGCATGCGAAAATGACTTCCAGGATAATCTGCAGAAGACAGACAGCCCATGGATAACTTCTGCCTAGAAAGATTTTGGACATAAACACTGCTGCTATGAGTCTCTTGGGCAGGTGTAATCAACCAACTAAAATATTCCCATGGTTTTTGGATCAACGGTATGAAATACAGTACCTTTGTGAAAAATATAGGAAGACCACTAAGAAGAGACCTGTCAAAAAAATCTACAATTCTGAGCAACATGACTTTGCATTTCTTTTAATCATGCGGACTGCAGACAGCTGTCAGATGTTTTGACTGCACAATGCAGGAAAGCTGAGCCAAAGTTTAACTGGTGAAGTAAAGTCCTTGACAATATCATCAAGCGATAATAGAAAACAACTTCTGACTCAATGAAACTTTTATGATCAATGCCACTGATCACTGCCAGGACCCACAGTTTTATAAAGCACACCGTGTGCTTTTAAGCTAATATTGAGCTCTTAAAATAAAAGAAAACCTTGGAATTCAGTATACTGGAATGCACTGATGCATTTAGCATTTTTTTATGTTTAACTAAATCCTCACAAACATTTTGGAAGCCTTCTTAAACAGCCGACAAACTGATTATGATTCATAGAGTCATACAGCACAGAAACAGGCCCTTCAGCCCAACTGGTCCAAGCCGACTAAGATGCCCATCCAAACTAGTCCCATTTGCCTGTGTTTGGCCCATACCCCTCTAAACCTTTCTTATCCATGTACCTTTCCAACGCTCTTTCAAAAGTTGTTACTGTACTTGCCTCAACCACTTATTCTGGCAGCTCAGTCAACATACATACCACCCTCTGTATAAAAAGTTGTCCCTCAAGTTCCTGTTAAAACTTTCCCCTCTCACCTTAAACTTATTCCCTCAAGTTCTTGATTCCTCAGCCCTGGGAAAAAAGTGCATTCGCCCATCTATGCCCCTCATGATTTTATACAATTCTATAAGATCACCTCTCAGTCTCCAATGCTCCAAGGAAAAAAGTCCTAGCCTGTCCGACCTCTCCCTTTAAATCAGTCTCTCTCGTCCTGGCAATATCCTTGTAAATCTTTTCGGCATTTCTTTCCAGTTTAATTATATCCTTACTATGGCAGGGTGAACAAAACTGAACATAATACTCAAAGTGCAGCCTCACCGACATCTTGTACAATCGCAACATAATCACCCAACTTCTATACTGATGAAGGCCACTGTGCCTGAAGTCTTCTTCACCACCCTGTCCACCTGTGACTCCAATTTCAGGGAACCATGTACCTGAACTTCAAGGTCCGTCTGCAAATACTGCAATCAAATAAGACAAATCAACCTGATTAAATAACTGGAATTTAAAATGCACAGAAAACAAAGATTTCAAAAAAGTTGCTTTAAAATGCAATATGTGTAAGATATTCTTCCAATGATACTTTCTTCACTGTCTTTGAATACTGTACTGCCAGTACAGATTGCAATCTGTGCCCAGCTGTACTGAATAAAGTGCAAAATCAGCTAAAATAATTTACATGCTTTATAAATGAGTGATTCCAACAAACCAATAAAACTATGGGGATCGAATCTTACATAGATCCCTCTTTTCCCCAATCCAGCCCCCACCGATCATTGTGATATATCTTTACATGATTTTTTTGTCATTTGGTGTCACTGCCATTTGCCATTTTGACTGTCCACATATTTTACGTTACAAATGGGGCAATACTTGGCAAGTAGTGTTTGTAGCACATATGTAAAATTATCTGCAACGTGATCAAGTTATTATTAATAAAATAATTTCCAGTCAGTATTCTTGGAGCATTTTCTAAAATACTATACTAAAACCATACTTAGATGTACAAGGTTCTCAACTAACTATACAAAATTGATGGAAAAACCATCAGGGCCCATTAATCATACAACTTTGCACAACAGATTCCACCAAGATTAGTCATGTTAATTTCTGGAAAAAGAAACTGAAATTAAACTGTGATCAATTGCAACCAAGAAATTCTGTCTCAACTCCCTAGGGTAATCAAGCAGCCACCATGATTAAATGCTTGGGGTTTCTCACATAATTAGAAACCTCACGTTCACGACCACATTCTATTGAGTGGCTAGTAACAGTTGTGCAAACTATGAGCTAGGTGATGGCCATCTCCTACTATATCAAGCCTCACCAGCTCTCCATGGTATTGAATGGCAGTTCCATCACCACATCCCTGGTATCAACTTCTTCACGGTTGTCAGCGACCATAAACTCCCCTGCATGGACTCTGTCTACACTTCTCATTGCCCCGGTCAAGCAGCCAACACAATCAAAGACCCCACCCACCCTAGACATTCTCTCTTCTTCCCCCCACCTTCCCATCGGGCAGAAGAAAGCATGTACCACCAGGCTCAAAGACAGCTTCCATCCCGCAGTTATTAGAATAGTCCCTAGTACGACAAGATGGACTCTTGACCTCACAATCTACCTGATTATGACCTTGCACCTTATTATCTGCATGCACTGCACTTTCTCTGTAACTGTAACACTTTATTCTGCATTCTCTTATTGTTTTCCCTCGTACTACCTCAATGCATTGATGTGATGAAATGGAAATGATCTCTATGAATGGCATGCCAAACGTCCACAAGGAATGTGATGAACGTATATTTATAAATTTTTCGACGGAGTTTTGCAAAGAGCTAGATGTGAAAATTAAAGCACTAAGAGAAAAAGTCAGAGGACAGAAAAATTAAAGCTAAATGGACATTTTATGGATGGTTGACTATTTGACAGTGTAACATCGCAAGCATATGAAAATATCAACACAAGTAATTTGGAGGTTTTCCCACAAAAGAAAATTTGCTGATGATCCAAAATTACTGTGTAACAAACTATGAGGAAGAATCAGGAAATTTAGATAGATATCTGGCTTTAAAAAATGCAGGCAGGTAGGTGGTAGGCATCGCTTCATGTGAATAAAATCATTCTACATAAAAGAAGAGCAAAAGGATGTCTACACAAAATAAAGAGAGATCTGGGGAAGGAGATGCAAAGATTTTTAAGGATGGAATGCAGACTAGCAACTAAAAAGTCAAATATTATTCTGGGTTTAATCACAGAGACACCAAGGCAAATAAAAAATAATTTTGACATATACAGTACATTGTTAGACCATAGTAAAATTATTTTGTGTGGATTGAGATATAACAGCCATAAACAGTGTACAGTGAAAAAAAAAACTGAGACTATGGTATGATTAGTAAGGACATCAACGGTTAGGAGAAGGCAGGTTGAGAGAGAAAAATAAATCAGCCATCAGCGAATGGCAGAGCAGACTCGATGGGCCTAACGGCCTAATTCTGCACCTATGTCTTATGGTCTTATAATTTAATAGGTGCAGAAGTAAGTGTTTGAAAAGAAGGAGTATAATGGAGTGAGGGGAAATGGGATTACGTGGCTGCAGTGAAGTGTCGGAACAGGCACAGGTGCAATCAGCTGAATAGTCTCCAAGAGCCTGCAATTTCAATGATGATTTCATCTGCATGTTATTTATGTGGCTTTGATTATAAACATCTGAAAAATCAAAGGCAAGGGTCAGATAGTAACCAGATAGGGTTTGGTGACTAAGTTGGGCATGCATTGACTGGATGGTTAATCATTTCAGGAAATAATTTTGGCATTCAGTATGGCCCAGTCTCCAGTAGAGGGAGCAGGACAAACAAACAATTACCAGAAAGGAGTAAAGGGATCAAAGATCAAACAGAAAATGCATAATGTAGGCAAGGTGCCAACAGAACTGACAAAAAACATTTCTGCTTGATTGGAAATGGTGTTGTGAATGAGGTCATTGTACAGAAGAGATTTCATATCAAAATTACTTTAGAACTTAAAGTCTGAAGCCTTGTGTCAAGAATGCAGGCAAATAACTTTTGTGTTAGCAGGGGAGGCACCACCTTAACTCTGCAACTGTGCACTTTAAAAGTAACTTGTAGAGCTTCAGCCATTGACTGCCATTAATTCTAATGTGAAGAAACTATCACACACTGGAATACACAGAGGATATAAATAAGCTATGAATTTGCCAAGAATCTGTCAGCTCCATGAAGACTCACTGCTGGGAGGTGATAATTGAAAATCTAGACCCTAGCTTTCTGTATCAATTTGTGAAGCACATTATTTTATATATTGTGGCTTTTCTGCTGAGTGGTTAACACAGCATGTGTAGTCTTCATTTAAAATGAAACACTGGATCTGGTAATGAATTTCAAGATTTCAGATGAAGAGCTGGCCTCAGCCTGTAATTTGTTCATACAAAGTGAGTGTGCAACTGGAAACTGACCACTTTATTGCACTTCTTAAAACTGGCTAATCATATGTTGACTTGTTTGCAATAATTGTACAGTGAATAGCTACCTAACTTACACTCTACATTATTCCTCTTTTGTGGAAATCTTCAGTTCTCTAAAACATGTTTTCTTTGACAATTTCTTCTGGTGTGCAAGTGCAGAGACAGCTGGGGAAGATTGCACTAGGGCTCAGATTACCACTAAACCCCATTACATTATAATTATTTGGGCTATTGCATGAGGACATCTGCCAGATAAGCCAGTCCGCAGTCTATTCCTGTACAATCCATGAGACTGATGCTACGCTTGTGCAGGAAATACCTTCACCGCTTTCTCAGCTGAAAGAAGACTATTGGAGAGGATTCTTTAGGGATAGGATTTATGAACATTTGGAAAAGCCTGGATTAATTAGGGACAGTCAACTTTGTGCGGTGCAGCTCATGTCTTACTAACTTGATTGAGTTTTTCAAGGAGATGATAAAAGCGATCAATGAAGGTGGGGCAGTGGAGGTTGTCTACATGGATCTTGGTAAGGCATTCAACAAGGTCCTCATGGTAGGCTCATCCAGAAGTTTAAGATACATGGGATCCATGGTGGCTGAGCGGTTTCAGAATTGGCTTGCCCATAGAAGGCAGAGAGTAGTGGTCAATGGGTCTTATTCTGGCTAGACGTCCATGACTAATGGTGTTCCACAGGGATCCATACTGGGACCTCTGCTGTTTGTGATGTATAGCCTGAATCCTGGGCCATCGAACTGCTAGGTGTAAGACAGGATTTGTGAGCAGTCAGCTACAGATAATTTGGGAAGAATTAGCACTGTCATCCGTGAAGATTATGTAGTCAATGAGTTAGCTGTTGTAGCAACATTCAGTCAGCTTTCAAGGCTTTCAGACTTCAGTCCACAAATCATCAGATTTATTGAATTTATTCTGGTGGAATTCATCAAAGGACTGTAAATCTAGTATGAAAGATAAAGATTTCCATTGGGGGAAGCCCGTCTTCATTGAACAAGAATAGGCAAGTCTGTGAAGTGAAATGGTGAGCTTCTTCCTCATCTCCTCCTGAGGTGTAACAGATCCCAAGAACTCTTCCATGTACCTTCTACCTCCATCCAGAGGGGAGTTGGGCCTTATTAGACAAGACATTTAGAAGCCATGGAAGGTGCCATACAAATGCTGCGAGGTCATAAAAGAACATGGCAGCACAATTAGAAGAGAAAGGGTAGACATCTGGACATCAGGCTGAAGGCGGCCCCACTCCACACTATTTAAATGTGAACCTTCTTTCATTTGCAGAGACTCCTTATAGTCAAAAATTTAGAAGGATACAGCCCAGAAACAGGCCGATTGGTCCATTGAGTCCACAGTGACCATCAACCACCCATTTACACTAATCCTACGTTAATCCTATTTTTTTATTTGCCCCAGATTCTCATCAACTCTCCCCCAGATTCACCCACTAACCTACACAATTTACAATGGCCAAAAGAACCTACCAACCAGCATGTCTTTGGGATGTGGAAGAAACCAGTACACCCAGAGGAAATCCACATGATCACAGAGAGAATGTGCAAACTCCACACAGACAGCACCCAAGGTCAGGGCTGAACTTGGGTTTCTGGTGCTGTGAAGCAGTGACTCTACTAACTGTGTTACCCATATTTTAGTTAAACAACAATTTTGTGTGATCTTACTCTTGATATTGGTATTGGCTTATCATTATCACTTGTACCGAGGTACAGTGAAAAACTTGTCTTGCATACCGTTCGTACAGATCAATTCATTACACAGTGCATTGAGGTAGTACAGGGTAAATTCCTTGCATGTACAAACTCTTGCATGTATTTTTGCCAGTAATAAATCATCTTATTGATTATTATTGAATGCTGACCACCAACTTATTAGCATCATGAGTAACACAACACGCATGTAATGTAATATACTGCAGTAGTATATCTAATCCTCCGGGCATTAACAATGTCCATTTTCTCTCTTAATTGTACTGCCATGTTCTTTTACAACCTCACAAGAGAAAACAGGTTTCTGTTTGTTGGCACCTCACCATTTCCATATGGAAGATGTTATGGTTTCCACAATGGCCTCATTGCATACCGCAGAACCCACAAAACCAGTGTGGACTGCTTTCCAAGCCCCTCTTTAAATCACACCATCTGGACTAAAAATACTAGAACACCCTACTCAGCAGTACTTTGGAAATATCTCACTATCAGTTGAGGAAGGCAGGTCACCATCAAGGGTGAACAGAGATAAGCATTACATGCTGGTCTATCAGTGATGCCCACATTCCCAAAATCAATGAAACAAAAGCTTGCTGTGCACTCATTGGTTGTCATGTTTTCTACATTACAGTAACAACACTTCATTGGCTGTAAACATTTTGAGTCTGTGAAAGGCACAATATAAATGCAAGTATTTTTTATTTTTCCACAATACAACTTGAATTCACTATGAAGCCTCAAGATGCAATATTGAGAACAACAAAATGGTCCCCATCGAATAACCAATAAAAAAAATCTTCAAATGAACACAGAATTATAAACAACTAGATTTAGGTCAGGGAGGAAAAAAACATTGGCTCTCAAAGCAGCTTTTTCTGGTTCTTGTTGAATACAGCATTTAACAAAGGTGTTCCCTGTGTTCTATTCTGTCGGACTAAACGAGCTCAGAGTCTTTTAAAGGCCTACCCACAAGCACAGAGGCAGTTTTTGTGGAAACAATTGTATTCAGTTCTCATGGTTACTGACAAAAGCAGATTGGCACATTCTATTTCATTCAAATGTTTTAAAAGAGGGCCTTACCCTCCCTGCTGCATAGCCACGCGCTTCATGATTCTTTCTTCTGAAGGGAAGCAATGAATGATGTGGGTAAAAGAAAATAACAGAAGCTAACACAGAGATCCTTCCAATGTCTTCTCTTCTTTAGTGGGAGGGTTTTCCTTAAGATTCTTTTCAATGGCATTTTGAAGACTTTGAAAGAATAAATGGCATTTGTCAACTGCCTGTAAATCCTTAAAACTGTTTTTGCAAATAGCCCCAAAATCGAAGCCTTGGCATGTTCCATTAATCTGTACGTCAAGCAACCGAAAACTTTCTTCTTTGTCAAAGCAAAGATAATGCCTTGATTAAAAGGTCCATTCAGAAGGAAAGGCTTCAGCCTTCACCTTGTGTACACAGCCATTTCACAAGCAGCATTCATCGGTTATTACTTCAGTCCACATTTGTACCATGAACAACTCTGGATGCCTTATGAAGGCAAGTTGGGGAATTTTCAAATAAAGTACTTAAACCTAGTCCTACATCGGGGTAACTTTTCTCCCCTGTGGAAATGTAATCTCTTTTAATGACCGAATTTACTTAAATAACAACTAGCTGAAGCCTTTCTTTGTTGATATTGGTCTTATAAAGTAACATCTTCCCTTCCGAGTGTATGCAATAGACGATAAGTGTAAATCTAAAACCAGTTTGACTGGTTCCACAGAATGCCTCAGATTTACAACAGTGAATAGCCATACAGCAACATGCTTTTGCTAAGTAAAGAAACTATGGAAATGCTTAATTGATTCGATGTTTAAAAGTCAGATCCAGAACTTTGACCTGCTGACAATACAAGAATGAAAGCTTTACTATTTTGAGGATTTGCCTTTAGCTAGTGCTACTCATAAATCCCAAAGCTCTTTACAGACAATGAAGTAATTTTTCAAGGTGTCACTGTTGTTGCAATGTAGGCAGATAATTTGCACTCCCACAAACAGTGATGTGATAGTGTTAGGACCATCTGTTTTTCTGATGCGGCTGTGAAATAAACATAGCTCTGGACATTGGAGATAATCTTAATATTCTTCATGTAAAAAGCTCTTTGAGATTGTTTACATCCACCTGAGACAGCAGACTGACTTCAGTTAACATCTCTTCAGAGTGATGGCACCTCATTGCGGCTGCATCATAATAGATCATTGTGCTCAATGGTTTGGAGTGGGATTCACAACCTTTTGACTCACAGTGGTGAGCTGTGTGCTAACAACTGAGCTACAGTTGAAACCACTCATTTACTCATAACTTTTTTCAAATTCATAAAGCTCTGAAGTTTCAGGTATTATTAAAATTGTTAATGTTAGTGTATGTGTGAGTGTGTGTGAGGGGGTGAATAAAATATTTTAACGGATATTACAACGACATAGAAATCAAAAGCAATAAGTATCTCAGTACAATCTCTTCTGCAACAGTGATAAAAAAACTGCAATTTTTGTAATATGCTGGGAATGGACAAAGTTATCACAACAATTGATGAGAAACCCTACTGGGGCTATTTGCTATTCTACTCCTATCAACTTGCACTCCTGGACTTGCTACAGTTATTTTGTCAGAATCAATTTATTGCTGAAAGCCTCTCTTTTAATGTCTCTATAATTATTCTCCTAAAGGATTCTCCACTTTGGGTTATGAAATGACTTTAATGGAATGAATGGTAGACATGACAATGCTAAATTCCTATTGTGAATCATTTTCAAACACACTTGAAAAACACACAGAGTGCCGAGACAACAGTTATGTATAGTGACAGTCTTTCCCCAAATCAAACAAAAACCCAGAGGCAAAAGATTTGTTAGTGCTGCAATGTATAATTTAGTTTCTGATGGCCATCGTAATTATTTACCTTTACTCCATGTCTTAGCCTGTAATCTAAATCTCTGCAGTCTCTGGTGCTCAGAATATAATGATTTACCCAGGTTAGTGTCCACCTCTGCATCTCTCCCTCCCTCTCACAGACACGTTTCATCAAAAGGATGGAGCCTCCAACAGTGCTACACAATTCATTCATTACTACATTGAAATGTCAGCCAAGATTTCTGTGGATTGGGACTTCAACACACCATCTCCTGACTCTGAGGCAAGACAGTTATAGACTGAGCAACAGTTAACTACCTCAGCTCCACCATCACACATAATCCCCACTGCCTTTGGTTCCCTTGATGTCCAAAAACCTACTGATCATCATTTTGAGTACACAGTGGCTGGGCTTGGGGCAGAAAATCTCAAAGGTTCATAAATGTCTGGGTGAAGAAACCTCTCCTCCTCTGAGTTCTAAGTGGTCAATCACTTATTTGCTGACTGAGACAATGGCCACAGTTCTAGACCCTCCAAACAATCTCTCACCTCTACCCTCACAAGGCAGCTGGGAAATGTTTCTACATGTGATGCACGTTATTAATCACAAACTAGTGGAAAGCAAAATAAAAGTGATAGGTATTCTGTACCGTACTGCAGCCCAACATAAGTCAATTTCAATCCAGACAAAATCCTACAAATTGTATGAATTTTGCACACAGGTATTGGTGTTCCAATGCCTCTCAAGCCCTTGTCCTTGGTGGTAGAGGTTGCAGGTTTGGGAGGTGTTATCAAAGTAACCTGGATGAGGAGCTGTAGTGCATTTTGTAGATGGTACACACTGGTGTGGAGGAGATGGGGTATCAATCAAGCTGCTACTTTGTGCTAGATGGGGTGGAGCTTGCTGAGACTTGGTGGAGCTTCACTATTCAGGCAAGTGGAGAATATTCCATTATACTCCTGACTTGCACCTCTTAGAAAGGCTTTGTGGTGTGAGGAGATGAGTCAGTTGCTAACAGTATCCAGCCCCTGACCTGCCCTTGCAATTTATGCATAAATATTGTCTATTTATGTGGCTGGTCTAGTTGAGTTTCTGGTCAATGGTGATCCTGGAACATTGTTGATTGTAGACTTGGCAATGGTAGTGCCATTGAATGGCAAAGACATAGATTTGAATCTTACTTGTTGGAGATAGTCTTTGCCTGGCACTTGTGTGGCATAGGTGTTACTTACACCTTACCAGCCCACGTCTGCATGTTGTATGCAGAGGTCTTGCAGCAGATAGGCTGGTTTGCTGAGAAGCTGGGAATGAAATTAAACATTGCACAGTTTATCAATGAACATCCCCACTTCTGACCTTATCATGGAAGCAACGTCTTTGATGAAGCAGCTGAAGATGATCAGGCCTAGGCACTTCCCTGAGGAACTCCTACAGTGATTTCCTAGAGCTTGATTGATTGACCTCCAATAACCACAGACACCTTCCTTTGTGAGAGGAATGACTCCAACTGGTGGAGTGTTTTCCACTTGATGCTCAATGTTTTACCTGGGTTCTTTGACGCCACATTCAGTCAAATGCTGCCTTGATGATCAGGACAGTCACTCTCACCTCACCTCTGGAATTCAGCTCTTTGGTCCCACTCTAAGCTGCTACACTAGTTCTGAGTCTTTCCATTTAGAACAATTGTAACACTGCAGAACATGATGGAGGGAGTCCTTGTCGGAAAGACAAGGCTTCGTCTCCACAAGGACCACGCGATGGTCACCTACCAATGTTGTTGTGGACACATGCACCAGCTGTGCGTAGACGGTTGAGGACTAGTTCCAACAGGTTTATCACTCACTAACTTCTGCCTGCCCAATGTGGCAGATATGTCCTTCAGGACTCAGCCAGCTTGGATAGTGGAGTTGCTTCCAAATCATTCTTGGAGTGAGACATTACGCCATCCAGAGTACATGCAGCTTCCACAAGTAAAATCGTAAAATTCCATATATGAAACAATATTGGAGGAGATATGAGCTTTAACTACATCCTGCACTTGTTTGCCTACACTGGCTCCAGGATATTCAAGGCCACAATTTTAAAAGTCTCATCCTTGTTCTTAATTCCCTCCATGGCCTCGCCCTTCCCTGCCCTCCAGCCCTACAACTCTCAGTAGTATCTGAGTTCCTTCATTTCCCTGAATTTATCCCGGAATGTAACTGCTTCACCATTGGTGTCTGTGGCTTCAGCTGCCAAGCCATAAACTCTGGGATCCTCTCCCTAAAATTCTCTCTGTCCTCACTCCTCTTATCTCCATTAAGACACTTAAAAACTACTTCTTTGACTTAATTTTCCACCTTCTGTTCTCAAACATCCTTATGTAGGTTGCTGTTAAATTCTGTTTGTTAACTGTCCTGTGAAGCACCTTGGGTCATGTTGCTACATTGGAGATACAAGTTGATATTACCGAATTAAACATTTATATATTTACTGCATTTTAAACCCATATAAGTAATATAATAGACAGAATAAACAGGATTAAGGGGCAACCTAGCTGTAGAACATATAGATAAAGGGGAATAATTTTTCTGCTGTCATAGGACCATAAACAGCAGTAGGCCATTCAGGGTAAATTCAATAGAATCATGGCTAATCAGACATTCCTCAAGTCTCCTTTCCTGCCCTTTCCCAATACCCTTGATTCCTTGCTGGTTAGAAACTTACCTATTTCAGCCTTAAATATATCCAATAATTCTGTCTCAACAGCTCTCTGTGCAAAGGAATTTGAAAGACTCAAACCCTTTGAGAGAAGGAATATCTTTTCATTTTAGTTTTCCATGGGCACCCCTTATTCTAAGACCATGGCCCCTGGTTCTGGACTTTCCCATGAGAGGAAATATCCTCTCAGCATTTACCCTGTCAAGCCTCCTAAGGGTTTTGTATGTTTCAATAAAGTCACCTCTCATTCTTCTAAACTCCAGAAAGTAAAGTCCCAAGCTGTTTCACTTTTCCTCAGAGGACAACCTTTCCGTATTTGGGATCATCCTCATGAACCTTCTCTGAACCACCTCCAATGAAAGAAATCTTTCCTTAAATAGGGCGACCAAAATTATTCAGAGATTCTTACCACTGGGGACATTAATTTCCATGTATGCATATGTCAAGCAATGGACAATCATCTTTATGCAAGGTCTTCAGACATTTTACAATTTTCTGGCAGTGAGTGGGAAGTAGTGGGTATAAGGGCACCCACCACGGAGCCTCTATCTCCTTCATGTCTAAAACCATCACAAGAAGACAAATGGTGAGGAAATAGAATAACCTTTCCTACTATTTATATACTTAGTGTCAGTTTTTGCAAATGCTGATTGTGAGAATAAGGATGCATTAGAAAGACGTGGAGGATTATTAGAGGCAAATACAGAAAGGGAATTGTTTCTAACACAATCATTGCAAAAGATGAAGAAGTCACTGAATTCAAATACTGCAAATTGCAGGTTACTGGAGAAGCAAGAGGAACACAGAAAGAGATATGACAACTGTTTTTTTAATATGCTAATTATGCAGGCACGGTAGTGTAGCGGTTAGCACAACGCTATTACAGTGCCAGTGACCTGTGTTCAATTCCCACCGCTGACTGTAAGGAGTTTGTACGTTCTCCCCATGTCTGCATGGGTTTCCTCTGGGTGCTCTGATTTCCTCCCATATTCCAAAGACCTACAGATTAGGAAGTTGTGGGCATGCTATGTTGGTGCCAGAAGTGTGGCAAAACTTGTGGGCTCCCCCTGAACACTCTACGCAAAAGATGCATTTCACTGTGTGTTTCGATGTACATGTGACTGATAAAGAAATCTTATCTTTTCTTATGTTTGGGGTCTAGAAAGCATTCAGTGTCATGTTTCAAAACTAATGCATAATAGGGTGGAGGTTCAAAATTATGAAGTGTTTATGAAGTGAATAGGCAAAATCTATTTCTTCTGGTTGCAGATTCAATGATAAGGAGACAAGGACGACGACTAGATTACGAGCAAGAGTATGATTAGTGAGATGAGGAGAAATATATTTACACAAAAGGCTTTTAGTGCATAAAATAAGGAGTATAAAGGCAATTATGATAACATGCAAGAGGAACATAGGTAGGCATTTGAGACAAATAGACAAGAGGTGTGATTAGTTTTGTCTGTGCTTGCAGAAAGTTGGCACAGACACGATGGACTAAATTCCTTCCCTCTGTGCCATAAGTCTCTATGGTTCTCTGTGTTTTCTTGGTGTGAACACATTCCTTATGCTACAAATTACAGTGAATTTCAGTGCAGTCTGCAGCTAATTTTTAGCAGAAGGTATATTGAAAGGACCAAACAACTACAGTATGAAACCATGAACTTGACCTTTGTAGACCTTTCTTGGCAACTGAAAGCACAACACCTTATTTTTCCACAAACACATAGTACTTCAGTTTAGTAAGATACAAAGCCAGTAAGTTGTTGACAGTATCATGCATTATGACTGGCAAATTGTGGAAAAAGTAACAATCATTTAGAAAATAATCTTAACGTTAAACATTTTCTTCATCCTTCCAGCTTTCTAATGCCCTCAACATTTATTCAGTTTTGTACCTGGTCCAGATGTCCAGTACCTTGTTTACAAGGAACCGATGCATAGAAGTTAAACAGATTATCTTATGCTTCAGGCAAGAAAACATACATTTATTGCATGGCAAAGAAAATAATTAAATCTTCATTTGTAAATATTGTAAATTCTGATCCATAGCACGCCAGCTAAATTTAATGCTGAGATTACGTGTGTTACTTTTGAACGGAAAGCAATGTAGTATAATTGTCAACTGTGGCTTAGTCGGTAACAATTTTGTTTATGAGATAGAAAAATCCATAGTTAGGCCAGAACAATGGTACAACTAGTAGAGCCTCACAGCTCCAGTGACCTGGGTTCAATCCTGACGTGTGCTCCACCTGGTTTCCTCCAATTTCCTCTCACCTTCCAAAGACATCCTCATCAGTTGGTTAATTAGTTATTGTAAATTGTCCCTAGTGTGCCAGTGAATGTAGAATCTGTGGGGAGTTAATTGGAACGTGGGGAGAATAAAATGGTTTTAGTGTGAGTGAATGCTTAATGTTTAGCACAGACCTGGTGGGCTGAAGGACTGGTTTCCATGCTATATGACTGCATGACCCCATAACACTTTGAGGTTCAAATCCAACATGAGCACAAAATATGACTGTTATAATACTGCAGGCATACTGTAATGGTGCAGGTGTCATCTCTTAGATGAGATGCTTGCTGTGGGATGGATGCAAGAGATCACATGGCACTATTCGGAGAAAAGCAGTGGGTTATCTCTGTGGACTTGGCCGATACTTAAACTTAATCAATGTTCCTCGAAAAAGAGGTTATCTGTTCGTTAGCACATTGCTGATTGTGAGATCTTGCTGTGTGCAAACTGGCTGTCACATTTTTCTATGTTAGGACAACTACCTTTCAAAAAAGACATTGCAATGATGGTCAATCATTCTGAAAGGAAAATGAAAGGTGCTACACTGATATATAATTAGCTACTACTGCGGAAATAAGACAAATGTAAACAAACAGAACTTCAAATTCCCAACAGAATGTAATTTTTTTGGAGTCTAAAAGGCAATTGGTTCACACAATGAACAATAAATATAAGTGCCAACATATTTGTTGAACTCCTGATCAGAGACATTAATGAGTATGATTTTCCACAAAACCCACAATAGAGCCAGTTTTAATCTCTCTTCTGGTATTTTACTCAATTCATTGTGTCAACCCTTCCTTTTATGACCTTTTGACAGGAAAAACAATCCACTCAGATTAAAGTTTTCCCGAAACAAAAATCCTCTCTGCTACTTTGTTTCTAAAAAAAAGCATGCAATGTATATATGTTTTAGGGATGAGATAAATAAAGACTTCCCTCCAGCATGTGCTAAAGAAAAATTAAGAAGCAAGTTCTCTGCCTTGTAATGAAGTAAGACTGGAAGAAGTTCAATGCATATCGCCAAGTGTTTTCACACATGTAATCTAATTATCACAGTTGGTTATTGATGCAAACAGAGAACATTTGGCTAAATAAACTCCATTTCAGCCAACACTAATATAACCGCTCTTTATTTTACAAGTTACCAATCAGGAAAGACTGCACAGTGGATGCCATTCCAATAGTCTTTGCTTGTGGTTCTGATTTCAAAGCAGTGGTGACTGTGGATGAGTTTGAGAGAAAGGTTGTGCTCCCACCATTACTATTCCTGCCCTCTCTCTATACACCATTCAGACAACATAAAAGCATTACATAGCTAACTACTTTTGTCCAGCCTATAAGAAAATTAGTTTATCTTACAGATCAAAGAAAATTAGGCAGACCATGGCTGATTGGAATGCAACAGTAATATTACCACACTTTCTATTCCACCCCTTTTCTCAAAGAAATGAGTCTAGTGTCAGATATGTAGGTATTTCCCACGACCAGGCTGGACTCTGTTTCTAACCGACACAGCGACCAGGACAATGGTTCTTATACAGTGACCAAAGTTCCTTAGTTCAGCCTTTGTGCAGTGGGAACTACTAACTTCTTTGCTAACATTTCATCAAACATCGAAATTTACATCTTTTTTAATTGCACCTTTAAAAATGTGAGCAAGTTCCATCTGGTTAAAGTTAAATGTCGTCTTTATTCCATTTATTTATGGTGCTATGTAAAAGATGTTGACATTTGAGCATAAATGCTTTTTTAAAGGCCACAAACAGTAAACACAACGTTCATACAATTCTAATCTGAGATGAATAAAAATCTAATTTGAATGCATGCTCCCAAAGTTTTTTTTAAATAGTTAACAATATAAATTAAGCTCTAATTTGTTTTTAAACACTAACTATTCACTGTTGGGAATTGAGGAAACCATACCTTGTTAAATTACTTGGGGTAAATTAAAAACATTTTACCTATAATGCAGTTTACTTGCATTTTACAAACTGCCCCAATCTCTCATGCATATATAAAGACATTGTTGCTGTTTTTATTTATATGTAATTACTATGAATTAACTGTAAATCTCATATTTAGCTCCATTTAACGAGCAGATTGCAGCTGCCCATTTGAAAGTTTAATCACTGCCTTCTTTCACTTCAGTTGGCACAATACAAAACACCTATTCAATTTTCTTTTAACACCGCTGCCAATGTCCAGCCGACTTTTTAGCAAACTGATGAAGCGGAAGAACAATGCAGCTGCAACATTTCATGGCATAGTCATAGGGTCTCTCTTTCAGGCCAAAGCTGTTAATTAGGAACCAGAGAATGTGATTCAGCCAGTACTTTTCTTTTGGCAATTACACATTGGCAATTGCATTTTTAGTAGGAAAATAAATCGTAATGAATGGACGGAATTGTCATTTGTCACACTAGTGTTTGGGCACAGTCTTTTGTATGCATTTAATTCTTCACTGATCAATAGCCATTTGGCAGTGTTGTCAAAAGGAAACATTATTTGCAACTTTTCCTTGTAATAATGTTTTATTTTCTCCAGGTTAGTTGATTTTATTTGGAAAATACAGGTTAAAAAGCAATTGAAAAAAATATTTTTGTTGAACGATTTAGTTGGTTGGAATATAAATAAATTCCAAATTTAACACAATAGTTTGCATTACATTTTCATTTAATACAATATAGGAGTACTTTACATCGCAATTTAATGTGAGGTTCCCATTTGGTGAATATACAATGTTCACAATGCATAATTGTGCAAACTGTCCCATTTACAAAGGCAACAGCATGATGTCATTACCTTTAAACCCCTCAGTCAAACTTAAAAGCACAGAATAAAGTCATGAAGTTAGTGCCGCTGGGAATTAGTCAAGCTTGCTAGCTTTCCCAGCAAGAGGTTGCACTGGTGGATGTACTAACCCTGCCAATATCCATTAATCCCACTAAAGAAAGGAAGAAAGAAGCTCTAATTGTTGATTCAATGTTAATGAATTGAATACACATCTAAGGCTACCAGCAGCGACTATTAAGCTGTAAAACAAACACAGTTAGGTGAACTACACATCACTGTTTTTCTGTAGTGTTCAATAAAATTCATGAGCTGTAGAAACAGTGTGCCCAGTGAAGAATTTAATCTTAAAAATCCGAGACATGGAATAGAGTTGCACCTCAGTTCTTTCAGTATTGATTTAATGCTCAAAAACGTTTGCCCCTCCCAACATAGATCATCTAAACCACATTGCAGATAATTATATATTTGAATTTAAGTAAGATGTAATTTATAAAATTTATAGAGGTCACATTTTATCCTAAATTTGCATAACTAAATATCATTGGAAATACAATGAGGTGGAAATTAAATAATAATTTTAATTGATCTGAACATCAATGCAGAATGTAAACAGACAATGAAGAGTTTTATAATGACCTGAATATTATAGGATGAGATTTCAGAGTACAAACTGTTGATAAAATAAAACAAAAAGTAAAACGAAAGCAAGGCCTTGAAGTTTTATAATAAGAAAGGGACAAGAAACAAGGTACAAGAACACATTTGAAAGTTGTATTTTCATTAAGAATAGGAATCCATAACAATCTGTACTGCATCCATGAGAATTTTGACTAAGTCGGATGATTCATGAGTTTCAATTCATGACCACCTCGGTCTCAAAAAACAATTATGAACTTTTTTTATTACCTACTTTCTGCTCAACTTGTTCATCTCTCCTCCCTCCTTTGGTGTGGTATGTATTTCAAAATCCTCTTAAAGTCCAGTAGATCATAATTCGTGAATGAATTTATGGAAGAGTATCAGCAGCTATGTACTCAGAGGGGCATCAAACCGATGACTAACCTCGCCATCACCTTTGTCCACCAGCATTCAGTTGCAATGAAGACCCTTAGTATTAAACTGAAATGGCTATCCTGCTGGAAGTGTCTAAGTGTAGGCACCATGTATTAAGAGGGTCGGAGTCATTAATGGTATATCTATGTGGAGATACGCTGCCAGCATTCCCCATATATGCCCAGAGGAGAAGACTGGCCACTGCGACAATCTGATGGATTGCAAAATGTGTGCGTCAACCCTTGGGAACAAGAAGGATAAAAGAAGGAAAGCAGGAATAAAAAGACAGTATTTGTTTTTAAATAATGTACCCTTTAATGGTCAAAGCTGCCAATGCAATCTACCTCACTAATGTCAGTATTTCCTGTTAATGGACTCAGATAATCTGACAACCCCAGAATAAATCTCAATAAATGTAGAGTTGATGGCAGACAATATATCTCTATGTATATTGTTAATGACAAAAATGTATGAACATTAATAAATCAAGCCTGTAATAAAGTGAGCAATGTTAATTAGTTATAGGACTTTTGATTAATTACTTTAAAATAACAAATTAGAAATAATCTCTATTATTCCAAATGATGCTTTGATTTATGCACTTGCTCCTAATTGGAAATTGATTGCTGAAGGATCAGATTGCTTTATTTTAGACTAAGGAAGTGAATATGCAATTTAATCTAGAAGTGTAAATTCCACATAACAAAGTAGCAAATTCTCCAAACAGTTCACACATGGAGATATTCTAAGGCCACAAGACCAAGAACTCATTAATGTATCTGATTAAGGGTGAGGAACAAGTCAATTATCTTAACAAATATGAAAGTTGCAAAACTTAACATAAAGAACCAAATTAGTGATGGATGGCATAAAAATCCAAGAGAAAGCAAAACAATTTCTTAAATAGAAAAGGAAATAAAGAAATTAATCAATTAATTTTAATTCAAATCACTCATTGAAAATTCAACAATATTGTGAATTGCTGGTTTTAGACCCTGCATATTATTATTCTTCACTGATTTCTGATGGAGTCAGATACTAGAGGCGAAAATGAAGCATTAATTATTGTAAGATATGAATGAGTTAATTAAATTTGAGCACTGAAATATAGACCATTGTTAATCTAATTGTTGCTTGGCTCTTGTGATCCAAGTGATGCACAAAGATGGTAAAACTAAGCACAAAATCAAAGATAGCAGAAATCAAAGATCATGAACAACTGTTGCTGGTGGGTTTAATACAACAACATGTATTATATAGCCTCTTTAAGGTATTAACATTTTCCAGTATACTTCATGGGAGCCAACATTTAACACTGAGCCACATAAAAATATATTATCAAAGGTTTGGTCAGACAGCTAAGTGTTAAGCAATACTTTAACGGCGGAAAATACTGCCTAACACTTAGCTCTCTGACCAAACTTTTAAAGATTTAAAGGACGGATTATAGAGATTAATACCTTGGCAGCTGAAAGCACTCCTAACAGTGGTAGAGTGATTAAACTCAGAGATGTTAAATGGCCAGAACGGGAGGAGTATCAATAATTTGGAGGGTTGTAAGGCCAGAGGAAATTATAGAGACATGAGAGACACACAGAGGGAACTAAAAAAGTAGGGTGGTTTTATGAGGAGTATTCTGAACTGGGAATCAAAATAGATCTTAAGCACAGGAGGGTATGGATGGGACATAGTCAGTTAGAACATGGGCCTTACTTAAAGTAGAACACCTTACTTAAAGTACATATAATGAGAAAGAATGGACAAGATTGCTTTGGAGTAGTCAAGTCAGAGGTAACAGAGCCATGGATGTATGTGGGTTTGACCAGCAGTTGAGCTGAAGGAGGGGCAGAATCGGTGATGGCAGAAACATGGAGTTCAATGCTCAGTGAAGCACAAATGCTACATTTTTCTTCAGTTTCAATTATCAGTGCTGAATATTGTATGGAAATTACATTATCCAAGTTGGCAAAATAGTCCTAAACCCCAAGGTAATAGCACTTAAACCTATTTAACACTATTTTATCCAGTTCAGAGTGTACATAAATAGGAGGTGAAGTGTTTTGAATTTAGTTGCCTTTTTTTGTTAATTGAAATATCCAGTTTTACTATTGGGTTTTGGTTTAAAAATAACGAATGCTCCTTCACTCCTTTCCCCATCAAAAAGGTACCCCATGCTGGTAATTAGTATCATTTGCCAAGTATCTGTGCTCACAAAATATTCTCATCAACCTAAGCTGTGGGTTCAAAGTACAATTTGTGCTTCATAAAAATATAGCTATACCACTGGAATGTTCAGTTATCAAAGCAATAAAAGGAAAGCATTTATTTGCATGTTTTGCTTTATCTGATAATGAGTGCATATTACTTATTAACAGCATATGCTGTGTTTTAAATTATTTAATGTGCATTTGCAAATAGTATTAAATCATCATGGTTAAACACAATAATTAGTTTAGTTAGTTAAATAAAAATAAAGATCAGAAAACAAATTCCAATGAGTCACCGAAACAATATTTAAACATACAACGTAGAGTGGACAAAAGGCTGAAAAGACATACAAAGTCTACGGAAAGCTCTTGGAGCAGTAATTAACCTTATGAAATTCTGATCCCAGTTAGAAGAACAGCTTTTGAGGATTCAGCTCCAGATCTAGAACTGAAATTGGATCGCGAGCCTTTTAGAACTATACCTCACTTCTTTAATGCATAAACCATTTTCCACAGAGCTGCCTTAAAAGCTTTTTTGTACTCTTACCCACCACTAACACTCTGCATCCCATGCTAACCCCTTGCCTCTTGGTTTTTCCAAGCCATTACCAACGTTCATTTCCCTGTTTGATGCAACTCTTATAAGCTTCGACATAGTTGGTAAAAAAAACTAACATGGATAATTGTGATGGGAAGTTGCACTTCTCAGATATTAGCTCAAATTAAATGCCAACATTAAAAGAAAGTAGCTTCAAACATATAAAACAGATTAAATGTTAGTGGATCTGTTGAGTCCATCACACTCAGGTGTTGTTGTAATTAGACAGCACAACCGCCAAATCTCTCCATGTACCAGTACTCATATCATCTTCTGGGAAAGCCAGAAGGGAGACTTAAATATCCTCCAGGCCAATTCGGGAGAAGGATTTTGGCACATTTCAGTCCAACCCACTGAAGCAATCAACAATGAGTTTCCAATGACCATGTGCTCATTGCCCAGTACTTATCTCTATAAATCAGCCCCATCCGCCAACTCCAACATAGGGCACAACTTGACAAATTTCCCATCACTCATTTTGCCTCCTACTCCCCCCTCCACCCTCAACTTGTTCAGGAGATCTTAACTGATTGCTATGATAGGATTCTTGGTATAGTTCACAGGAGAAGGGAACTCTTTGTTTGTCTTGGCAATCAATGGCTGCAAGCTAATCAATCACAGGACAGCCGTGAACACCATGATAACCTATGCATTTATCCATTTTTACCAGGGGTCACAAGTTAGCAGTCAGAATGTGAACATGTCTCCCCTCTTCCTAACACATAGGAATTAAAGCCAATTGTAAAACACCTAATACTGTTCTCAGTTTACTCAGGATAGACTTGAGACCTCCCTGGTCCCCAGGCTTGGCTTCTTGTTGGATAAGCCAGTAGCCATTGGGCCATTATTTAAAATTTAAACTATACAAATAACACCAAGTATCTGCTGGGTGTCAAGTCAGTATACAATGACTCTGGTCTCTATTAGCTATCTGGAGAACAGCTCAGACTCATAATCCTCTGACTCAGTGGTAGTACTACTGAGCCAAGGTTCACTCCCATAGTCGAATCATTAACCATTTCAAAGTGACTGGGTTAATAAACGAATGATGCCACAGAATTGCACTGATACATCAATAATGTAAATGGTAATTAGGTGAAGTTATCTGTGTGTTTATATAGTGAAATTTTACAGATGAAAATTAGGAACACAAGGCATTGTCACTTCAAAAGCTCCAATGATATTGATTCGTTCAAACAATATTCAGCTTGGAAAAACAGAACACTGCTGTATATAAAGCATAAATCTGACATGTATACATTAAATCCTTGAATGTACAGTATTTATGTTTGCTGGAAATGGCATTTACGCACTAAAACTTAGTTCAGGTCAATGCAAGTTTAAACATTTGCACCAATCTGCAGATGAAATCAGTGACCACAGACAGCTTGCTGTATGATTCATTAAGCTGATCTCTTGAAACAATAAACCATGTCAACTTTTGAAGATATGCAGTTCCCCATCTTCATCTTACATCATTCTGTTTTATAATTATAGTCATTCTATTATCAAGCCAGAGCTTCATACATCTCCTTCCCCCTCACCCCTACCTCCACCACCCCATACTACCTCACCCCCAGCCCTACTCTTCCCTAAAGCTGAAATTCACTTCTGAAGTGGCTGACAATCCTCTCATGCCTAACTCACCAACAACTTTCATTTACAAGCCAAAGCAATTGCAGATTATTTTATCTAAATGATGAAATGGTACTCAGGGATTTAACAAAAAATTCTGCTGATTTTTTTCCCTTTTCTTAGTTGGGATTAATGATAACACCCCAACTGTTCTCCCAGATAGGCAAACTAACAGCACAAAGTAAAATTTGAAGCTAGGAACTGGTAGGGGCTGAATTTTCTGCACCCGCTCTCCAGCACACAATGCAGCCAACATGAGTTACATCAGTTGACAGTCAGGATTCCTGGGACCTTTTTTAGAACAGGAGTCCACAGGTGCAGGTCTGCCACCTAACTGCTCTGAGCACCAGCAAATGGGGCAGGGAATTCGGTATGTTTCTAGCCAATAGCATTGCAGCCGTTGGAATGATGCAAAAAAAAACTTGCAGGAAAGTATAGTAGAAGTTTATAAAATTACGTGAGGCATAGATAGACAGCCGGTATCTTTTACCAAGGGTTGAAATGTCTAATACTAGAGGGCAGATATATAAGGTGAGAGGGGGTAAGTTCAAATGAGATGTGCGGCAGATTTTTTTTACACAGAGAGTGGTGGGTATCTGGAGTGCGCTGCCAGGGGTGGTGGGGGAGGCAGATACTATAGAGGCGTTTAAGATCCTCTTAGATAGGCACATGAATGTGCAGGGATGGAGGGACATGGACCATGTGCAGGCAGAAGGGATTGGTTTAATTAGGCATCATTAGGTTAATTAGTTCAGCACAACTTCATGGGCCGACGACCCTGTTCCTGTGCTGTACTGTTCGATGTTCTATGTTTTATGTCCTACGTCGAAGTTTGGTACTGGTCTAACGTTAATCTGCTGTGTGGGTAAAATCATTTTCTCTTCACTCCTCTTCTCCAAAAGACGCAAACTCATTCTGCAATGCAACAACTTGCCACTACATTGTTAATCAGCAGCATAATAAAACCTTTTTATGTATTTACCTTGTGGAAAATTGAACTACAAATGCAAATAATCCAAAAATATTCAGTCATTTGTGGTTACTATGTCTGATCTGTTAATGGCTGAAGAATACATTAATACTCAGTCTATAAAGCACAATCATCTTTAAATATGATGATTATTACTGCCAAGGAAGATTTCATTTAATTGGAAAACATTCTGTTTTACTACAAATGCTCTTATGACTGGTACCAATGGCATGGTTAATGAACTATCTCCCACTGCCACTATACTTCCAGTGCTCCACTTTCAGCTCAGCTCAGCTCAGGATGCTTTATATTCATGCCCAGCAAGGATGGATATGACACTGAACTGACCTATGGCACATAACAGTCAGCTTTAATCCTTATCTGTGGAAACATAAGAGCTGTTGGGTTGTCCTCTGCCCTCTTTGCAGTGCCATGGTATTTGGATGCTTACTTAATTAGTAATCAGTTGCTCTCCATTAGTTTACAACAGATCCGGAAAGGGACCACGAAAACGTCACTAGTAACAGGTTTTCAAGACCAAGTCATCTGTTCATCCCAAACACAGTACACTTACCATATCATATCCAAATTACTCATATAGTTTATTCCAAACTATTTCCTGAACATTAAGTATATAATATGCATCTGAATAGATCAATGTAATTGCTTCCACTGTCTTCACTGTGAGTCTGGTTCACAGATGTATTACTTGCTCATAATTCCAAGGATTTGTTTTAAATTTACCCTTCAAGTGGAGGCCCAGTGCTCTGGTTCTACTGCCCTGGACAAGATAAAGTAGCTTGTCATGTCCTATGGTATCTGTTTCCTATAGAGCTCTGCAATGGCAGGCACGGTAGCATAGTGGTTAGCATAATGCTTTACAGCGCCAGCGACCCGGGTTCAAATCCGGCCACTGTCTGTAAGGAGTTTGTACATTCTCCCCGTGTCTGTGTGGGTTTCCTCTGGGTGCTCCGGTTTCCTCCCACATTCCAAAGACGTACAGGTTAGGAAGTTGTGGGCATGCTATGTTGGTGCCAGAAGCGTGGTGACACTTGTGGGCTGCCCCCCAAAATCACTACGCAAAAGATGTATTTCACTGTGTGTTTCGATGTACATGTGACAAATAAAGATCTTATCTTATCTTATCAAACAGTAATCAAATCACCTCCCAGTCTTCTCCCTTTCACTCAGAACATAGTAGGAGTCGGCCATTAAGCCACTTGAACTTGTTCCACCATTTAATGGAACATGGTCGATGCTTGCCATTGGTCCCTACTCCCACCTTTGCCCTGCACCCCTTAACATCCCAGGTCATCAAAAAAGTTAAAAAAAATCTTTCAAACTCAAATTTCAAATTAACGATAGACCTAACATCAATTGCCATTTGCGAAAAGGTGTTTCAAATTTCTCTCACCTCTTCTGCATTTCCTAGCTTCTTTTCTGAAAGGCTTGGCTCTAATTTTCCCCAGTCTCCCAAACCAGCAGAAATAGTTTGTTGTTATCTATCCTGTGTTACCCAAAAATGTTGAAATCTTCGATCAAAATATCACTTAAATCCAGAGTTCACAATACAAGTTTTAATTAATGCAATACTTCCTTAAAATGTAATCCTTGAAGTCTAGAAGTTATTCCAGTTAATGTATGGGGCATCTTCTCCAAGGTCAATATATCCTTCCTTAAATATGATGACTGTAACTGCTTATGGTACTCTAACCGGAGTGCTTAGAGGTTTTGTATGCTCGCTTTATATTCAGTACTCTAGACATAATGGCCAGAAATTCTTAGTGACAGCTCTGTTGGTTCTGAATCAGCAGGGTGTGGGATCCCACTCCAGAAACTTGAACATATAATCCCAATTGACATTTGGTACAAGTATAAAGGAAGGCTGCACAGATTAGCCATCTTTTGGATAAGATGTTAAAGCCATTTCAGCTTGCTTAGGTGAATGTAAATGATGGCACAGAGGTGCAGCTGGTGACTCACAGCACCGAAGACCCGGGTACAATTCTGACCTCAGATGCTATATGTGTGGAGTTTGCACATTCTCCCTGTGACCACATAGATTTCCACCCACCTCCCAAAGACGCATAGGTTGTTAGGTTAATTGGCCACTGTAATTTGCTCGAAGTGTGTACGTGAGTGGGGGAATTTGGGGAGTGTTGTTCAGAATGTGGGGAGGGTCAGGCATGTCTCAGATTGGATACAGAACATTCCGAATTGGGGAGGGAGAACAGCTCGAGGTCATAGTACACATTAGTACTAACAACTTAGGTAGAAAGATGGATGAGGTCCCGCAAAGTGAGTTTACAGAGTTAGGCAGGTTTTGAACTTTTGAAAAATATTAGGATAGATAAGTCACCAGGGCCAGACAGGATATATCCAAGGGTATTATGGGAAGTGAGGGAAGAGATTGCTGCGCATTTGGCGATGATCTTTGCGTCCTCACTGGCCACAGGGGCAGTGCTGGATGATTGGAGGGTGGCAAATGTTGTTCCTTTGTTCATGAAAGGGAGTAGGGATAACCGACCAGTGAGTCTTACCTCAGTGGTGGGCAAATTATTGGGGAAGATTCTTAGAGACAGGATTTATGAGCATTTGGAGAAGCATAGGCTGATTAGGGACAGTCAGCATGGCTTTGTGAGGGGCAGGTCGTGCCTCATGAGCCTGATTGAGTTCTTTGAGGATGTGACAAAGCACATTGATGAAGGTAGAGCAGTGGATGTGGTGTACTTGGATTTTAGTAAGGCGTTTGATAAGGTTCCTCATGGAAGGCTCATTGAGAAAGTCAGGAGGCATGGGATCCAGGGAAACATGGCTGTGTGGATTCAGAATTGGCTCACCCATAGAAGGCAGAGGGTGGTTGTAGATGGAGCGTGTTCTACCTGGAGGTCAGTGACCAGTGGCGTTCTGCAGGGATTTATTCTGGGACCCCTGCTCTTTGTGATTTTTATAAATGACTTGGATGCGGATGTGAAAGGGTGGGTAAGTTTGCAGATGACACGAAGGTTGGTGGTGTTGTGGATAGTATAGAATTGATAGGATGCAGAGCTGGGATGAGCAGTGGCAGATGGATTTCAACCCAGAAAAGTATGAAGTGATACACTTTGGAAGATTGAATTTGAAGGCAGAATACAGGGTTAATGGCAGGACTCTTTGCAGGGTGGAGGAACAGAGGGATCTTGGGGTCCACGTCCAGGGTGCCACACAGGTTGATAAGGTTGTTAAGAAGGCATATGGTGTGTTGGCCTTCATTAGTCGGGGTACTGAGTTCAAGAGCCGCGAGGTAATGTTGCAGCTCTATAAAACTCTGGTTACACCACACTTGGAGTATTATGTTCCGTTCTGGTCACCTCATTATAGGAAGGATGTGGAAGCTTTAGAGAGGGTGCAGAGGAGATTTAACAGGATGCTGCCTGGATTGGAGAGCATGTCTTATGAGGATAGGTTGAGCGAGCTAGGGCTTTTCTCTTTGGAGCAAAGGAGGATGAGAAGTGACTTGATAGAGGTGTACAAGATAAGAGGCATAGATTGTGTGGACAGCCAGAGACTTTTTCCCAGAGCAAAAATGGCTCACATGAGGGGGCATAATTTTAAGGTGATTGGAGGAAGATATAGGCGGGATGTCAGAGGTAAGTTTTTTTTTACACAGAGAGTGGTTGGTGCATGGAACACATGCCGGCAGAGGTGGTGGAGGCGGATACATTAGGGACATGTAAGGGACTCTTAGATAGACACATGAATGATAGAAAAATGGAGGGCTATGTGGGAGGGAAGGGTTAGATCGATCTTAGAGCAGGATAAAATGTTGGCACAACATTGTGGGCTGAAGGGCCTGTACTTTCTGTAATATTCTATGTTATAAAACAGGACATTTAGGGTCATAATCTCTAGAATACTCCCTGTGCCACATGGTAGTGAAGGTAGAAATTGGAGGATAGAACAGACGAATGTGTGGCTAAAGAGATGGTCCAGGAGGGAGGGCTTTAGGTACTTGGATCATTGGGATTACATCTGGGGTAGGTGGAAAACTGATAGAAAACTGGGCAGAGCATTGGCAGATGGAATTTACTCCCAACAGGTGAAAGGTAATGCATTTTGCGAAGTCAAATAGAGGTAGGGCCATATACAGCACATGGTGGGGCGCTACGGGATGTTGATGAACCAGAGGGACCATGGTTCCTTGAAAATGGTAACACAGGTAAATAGGGTGGGGAAGAAGGCAAATGCCAAACTTGCATTCATAGGTTGGGGCATTGAATATATAAGTTGGGACGTTATGTTGCAACTTTACAAAACACTGGTTAGATCGCACTTGGAGTACTGTGTGCAGTTCTGGTTGCCACACTATAAGAAGAATGTGGCTGTGCTGGAGGAATGCAGAGGAGTTTCACCAGGATTTTACCTGGACTGGAAGACTTCAGTTAAGGAGAAAGATTAGATAGGCTGGGTTTGTTTTCCCTGAAGTGAAGGAGGTTGAGGGATGACCTGACAGAGGTATATAAAATGCATAGACAGGGCAGATAATCAGAACCTTTTTCCCCACAGTAGGGGCATCAAAACCAGGAGGGTATAGGTTTAAGGTGAGAGGAAGGAGTTTTAGAAGGGATTGGGGGGTAAGATTTTTTTTACACAGAGAGTGATTGATATCTGGAACTCACTGCCAGAAGAGGTGGTGGAGTCAGTAAAATTACTACATCTAAGAAACATTTGGGCAGACACTTAAAATGGGCAAAGCATGGAGGGATATGGACCTAATGCAGGGAAATGGGATTAGTGTGGATGGGCAAAGATGGTCAGCATAGATGTGGTGGACCGAAGGGCCTGTTTCTGCACTGTACGACTCTAATAAAAATGGGACTAATGCAGGATTAGTGTAAAGAGGAGGTTGGTGAGGATTTGAAGGGCTGAATGTCTCTGAAGGGTCCCATGGGACTGGATGACTGCAGGAAGGTTTATTGGTCAGCAATAATCAAAAGACTGAATTGACCATTTATTTCTTGCTCTGTGGGATATTGTTCTGTGCTAATCCACTGCTCACATTTGCCTAATTTCAGCAGCAACCAATTATAGAAATAATTCAGCAGCTGTAAAGCTCTTGAAGATGTGAAAGGTCCAAATTCATCCTTTCATTTTCGTACCCAAGTTAATAAAATATCATCAGAATGTACATAATGTGTTAATTAAGATTAATGTTTATCCAAGTTATGATTGTTGGAATTGAACATAACTATCTTGCTAGATCTGTTTTGTTTTTAAACGGTTTAGTTCTTTTTAAACAGGTTTATTTTTTTCTCCATTCTTTTCTAAATATAAATCAGCAATGATTCTCATTCTCTGATATATCAATCACAGGGTTTTTGTATTGTGAACTAACTTCTGACTATGGGCCTGCAAGTGACAAGGTGACTTTCCATGTGGCTGGGGCAAGTATTTGGACACCTGAGTTTCAGATGATATTGCTGTTTCCTCGCAGCTGGTTAATCGCGGAAGAGGTCGGTGAGCGCGGTCGGTTCCTGTTCAGTGTGAGCCACACCTTCACCGCTGGAACTGGGCTGCTTTGAGCAGCCCACTTCTGACCCAGTGCTCCAAATAACCAACCATCCACTCCAACTTGCAGTCTTCCATTGTGTGGTCCCGGCGCAGGACCTTATGCTTTCCCTGTCTGCCTGTCCATCAAACTGATGCAGGAGATAATGTGTAACATTATTCACCATATGAACAGAACCACTCGCTCCTTGTGTGAGAATTCTCAATTGTTTAGGATCTGAAAGAGAAAACACCTTCCCCCGATTGGAATTTCACTGCAATTCATATCGCGAGACTGCAGCAAAAACACACACATTTTAACAAGGATACGGAGAACACAGGGCCATTCATGGAATCTCGCCCGGGAACCAACAAATATATATCTACTTCATCTTATATTTGAGGTACACGGCCGAACTGTTGATATATGTCGGGTAGAATTAGTTTGCGAGCACTCTTTCGTGCGTATCCGTTAAAATGGTATATTAGAAAACATAACACAAATCATTATACCACACAAATCTATGGAACGAGTTAGCCTATTATACACGATTGTTATCTGATTCCATAAGCATTTATTGTCTGATGGCAGATGCCTTGGTAACTTCATTTGAGAATACAAACATAGTGTTTTTGAAACAAAAGCATTTATTGTCTGATTTGTTTTTAAAACACTGCGTTTGTATTCTCAAATGAAGTTACCGAGGCATCTGCCAACACTCAATCTATTCATCACACCCACATATGAACGTCACCTTTCAGATTCCTGGAATACTAACACTAATGTCCAATATTTATGCATTCTGAGAGAAATAACAAGTTGCGACGTCAGGCTATTTAAAAAGAACTGCACCCCTTCCCAAAGAAAGAGGAGATCTGTAAAATACAAAAGTGTCTCTTGCTATTGTTTGATTTAATGGAAAATGTGCTGGAAAAGCCCAGTGCTGGCTGTGGATGGTGACCCAGGCAGATCGACAGAACCCGAATGAAACTCGGACTAAATCAAATTACCCTCAACGTGCATATCTTAACCACTCGCAGAACGTATATCACTTATTCGGAACTAAATCCAGGTCTCAATCAAATAACTTCTGAATAATCTGGCAACAGTTTACTAGATAAATTTTTTTCCGGATAAAGTATAATCCCAATGTGACTATTTAAACAGTAGAAATGCCGTCTCTAATGCACCCGTTGGTAGTGGGTTTTTTCCTACTCGTTGACTTTTCTAATGTTTAACATCACAATTCTTCAGTTTGTGGTGTGTTACGAGCCGGCTGCTCTTTGTTTTTCGATTAATTGACGAAGGATTTATTTCAGAAAGGACTCCACGTTTCTATTTGTGTCTGGTGCTGAATTCTGAAGGGCCCGTTTGAATGTCTCCAGTGAGGTGTGAAAGATGATTATTTTGAGCTACTGTTCCGCCCAGGCCGATCGCTTTCTCCCTCATTCTCCATGAAAGTGATACCTAAATACCGGGGAACAAACCCGTGAGGTGGCTCCGTTGAGCTCCCGAACCCCCTTCAGTCCTGCTACTTCGTCAAAGCAGCACTTAGAGGAAAATAATTTTTTAGTCATGAAGTATACTGCGTCCATTGAGAACTAAAGAAAACCCTGCGATTCCAACGAAAAATAAACTGCTTTAAGTTTAATGAGCGCTGGCGAAAGTTTAAATATTAATTGTTTCTAACTTGCTGAAGAGGTGATTTTAATTTATAATTATCTTCGCCTTCAGCGCTGATATCAGATATTATAAATCACTGAGCGTGTTTACTAAGTGATAAGCAGAGCAGCAACTAGATTTCAATCTGACAAGATTTCACGGTGGCATCGCAGCTTCAAGTTGCCCTCGGTCTGTTTGATTTCGCTCCTTCCCCTCCTGTTTACTTTCATTCAGTTTAGGAGAAATCGCTCAGTTAAACAACTTGCGGTTAATCGAGTAAAATGCAAGACTCGGCAAAGTCTCGAGGCTGAAAGCAGACGCGTGAATTTCCAGATGATTCCGAATGAAACATGTTATCCCGCAAGTTTTACTTTACGCCTGTCAACACTGAACAGGTCAACACGCGGAGGCGCCTCAAGATAGCAGAGCACAAGCACACAGGCAGTTTGTCAGGAGTAAGTCGTGCAAGCGGTGTTTTAATCAGCCGAGGTTGGGGTACACTTCATGTCCGCACTTCACGGCGCTCTGTAAAACTGGGGCTCGACAAGCCGCTGGAAGTCAGAGCATCATACCGCGTTGCAAACGACCAGTCTGTGTCTGCAGCCGGCGGTCTGTCGGTCTGTCCTAGCTCTTCAACAGAACTATTTCACTTCAGTCGCCCCGTTCCCTCTCCCGTCTCCCGCACCTTTTATTTCCCTTTTCAAGCTCGCTTGGAAGTTTACTACCCCGTCTGCTTTTACTACCTTTTCGCGTTTACTCTCACACCAAGGCCTGGAACAAGTACAAATAACAGCCAATGAATTGTCTCCTGTCTTCCAGCAAATAAACCCAGTTCACAGCCGACCAACCAAACATCCCTCGCCACAATCAATAAATATTGGTGTCAGATAGCACAGCTATTGACTGCGTGGAAAACAAGGTAAGTTTCTTTTGAATGTACTCTTTTATCTAACATGCATTCGTCGCTAATTTGTTATCAATTCGCCGGGTTACACGCGCAGAACTAATGGCTGTGGCCGGAGGCGAACTCCCGGTGCTTCAGGCTGGGGCTAACTAAACTTGCACTTTGTCTCCGTCTGGTGTTTCGCGTGGTTCATCAGCAGCTCCTGAGTGAGCCCAACATCAGCGAATCAGAGATCTGCCCCATGCATCTCTCTCGCCCCGCACACTTTGCTTACAGGTGTCACGATTTTTCGTCCCACGTTGCCCCTTTGGCAATGAGTGCTGTTGATTTCAATGCAATGAATGCAGTGGCTGTAAATAAATATATGCAGCTTAAGGATTCCAAGTTAATTTTATTCCAGGGAAGTTATCTGCAAACTGTTACTTTCAGGGGGGATACTGAGTTAATATTTCATTCATTAAATGCCTGGCATTATTACACTGCAAACCCAGACTGAGCCCAATCTGGGGCACGAAATGCACTTACAGATAGGAGGTAAAGCTGCTGAGGTTTGCAGGGATGGTCGTCAGTCCCCGGTCCGAGCAGTCTACTCGCACCAGCACGCCGTCCTCTTCGCACCGACAGGGAGCCGGGCAGCCGCCTTTCCTCGGCTGGGAGGAGGGCAAACAGAGCAGCAGAGCCAGCAGCAGGGGCAGGGGCAGGTGGAACAACCGCGACCGCCTCATGTTTCTTTAGGGGCAGTCGGAGAAGGGGCTCTGACTGTCACTTGCTTGACTCCAGCAACGCTGCCACATGCCGCGCCGGCGCCAGCTCCCAAGTCCCAGCGCTGTTGCAGCCGCGGCCCCTTTAAATAAGCGCCCCGCCCACCGCTGACGTCACGGAGAGGCGCCCTCTCCAACCCCCTCCCTGCCCCCTTCCCAATCCACGCTCTGCTGGGCAAAGGGCAGCAGCGCGCACGCGTGCTTGGACCCCGGTGTCACCCACCGACCTCGGGGTGGCTGTCAATCACCCATTTCCACACCCCCACCACCACCAACAGGTTGTCAATCATCCACCTCCCCCCAACCGGCTCACCCCTGGCTGCTAACTCAACTCAACCTGAGCACGCAGGATGGAAAAATAATATAAACCTCGTTAGGAAAACCTGAACGATTCTTGAGCATCTATAAAATGACAACTATTTAAAAAAACGCTGCAACTTTCCAATGCATACAAGTATTGCCCAATCCAATGCACATTCAGAAACCCTCAAATGCTCGATGAAAGCATAGATGATAATATCAACCTTCACTTGCATGTATGTAGCGTTTGGAGCCTGGGGGAGGGGGAATAGACTTTAAAAAAGAATGGGAACTGGGACTGGAGACAAACTCCAAGACATAGTGTTTTGGAGAATGGCTGGAAGGCAGAGTCGTTTTGGGAGAGTCAGCAAAGTTCAGCGAAAAACCTAAATTGGAATTGGAATTGGTTTATTATTGTCACTTGAACCGAGGTACAGTGAAAAACTTGCCTTGAATACCGTTCATACAGATCAATTCATTACACAGTGCATTGAGGTAGACTAAGTAAACTTGTTGTCTCAAAGTACAGTGAGACTACATGCACATCCTATCCCAAAGCACAGACATTAACGCAATACCAGTAGTCTCAAAAATTACGACTCGTCAAATAAACCTGCCTCAACAAAGCATCAAATACATAAGGCATGCGACACGCAGTAAAAATGAGTACCAATCAACGTCTCCCCACCACGCCCCTTCGGAAACAAACAAACCTACCTTTGTCACATTCCTGCAAGTTCCCAAAGCTCCACCGTTACTATTCGCATCTGCAATACTGGAGGAACGATGTCTGCTGTTCGGTTCACCAATGTAAGCCAGTGTACGCGGGGGAAAACATTTGAGGATCTACCTGAAAAGGGCAGGAGTGTTTCCCAAACTTTTATTAACGTTTACAGAATCTTGAATAGTTTGGACTTCGTATTCTCGAATGTCCCGATGCATTACAATAAAATTAATTAAAAGTAAAACCAAAGCTTTGGTATTGCAAATATACAATAGAACTCCAATATGTCAAACGTATACGATCAATAGCCTTTGCACATTTTTAAATGAAAGTTCAGTTGTTTTTGAAATGAAATGTCGCAGTTGGAAGTGAAATGCATTCACTCGTTGTTAATTAACATCTGCAACTATACCTGTTGCAATAATTGGATTCAGAACTTCAAAGAGAATGATATGCTAGATGCTAGATTGTTAGAGAGACACTTCAGTCCTTGTTAGAATGAGCTTTCTGGGTTACAGTAATAAAAAGGATCTCAGGTGAAGTGGTGAAGGAAAGTGGAACCGGGTAGAAGCCTGGTGACTTGGGATTCGGGATGGACTTGGGGGATGGGGCGGTGTTTCTGAAGGTTAAATCGAGCGAATGGAGAGAAAGGAGGAGGCAAGGGATGGAGAAGGAAAGGCGTGTTTAGGCACTTCTGATGCAAGACATCAATCTCAAGGAATTCTCCAAAACAGAGTGAGCGAAAGGAGGAACATGGAGGCGCGGTGCGTTGGGCAAGGTTTGGGAACCCGGCTGGAGGTGGGGGAGAGCGAATCTCAGAGAATCAAGGCCGACGCTTGGCTGAGATGAGTCATTCTATCAATGTCATTGCGAGCAATCCCCAGGAAACCGATAGGAATATGCTGATTTCCTGCAGCATGTGCATATGAAAAATGGCATCGCAAAAGCTGCATCAACTACAGAGAGACACTGGGCTGAGGGACACGGAGGACTATTCCGGAATTGGGTTTGTTCGCATAGACCAACAGGCAAGATGCTGAAGTAACTCAGCGTGTCCGGCAGCATCTGTGGAAGGAAATGGACAGTCCAGATGAAGGTTCTTGACCCGAAACGTCGGCTGTCTATATCCCTCCACAGATGCTGCTCGATCCGCTGAATTCATCCGGCAGCTTGTCTGTTGCTTCAGATTCCAGCCTCTGCACTCTGTTTTGTCTCCTTGTTAGTACGAACTCTTTTCGGATTCCGTATTCAGGTTTGCATCCTTTAGTAATTCAATATCGTGATAACTAATGCCAATGTTTGGATAAGGATTTGATAATCACACTGATTCAGTAATATAATTGAATTCATATTTTAACGAATCTATAATAAGTAATCATTTCATCAGTATTTTTAAAAAATCAGATGTTATCACAACATATGCATCACTGCGTGTAAATGTGGCAGGGCCGATCCATTACAGCGCATATCCATCCAAGTGCATATTCACCCAATGCACATCCATTACAGTGTATAACTGTCCCTGTACATACCAGGTATAATGCAGTTCCATGACAGTAATATCCATAGGTGGATAAACATTCCCAATGAAAATCATTCTCAGTGGATATCTGTCCCAATGCATATCCATCCAATGCATGTCCAACTCAGTGTACACCAGTCTGCATACACTTTGCAGATTGCCGCTTCAATGTTTATCCGACCCTGTGCAGCACATATCCATCACAGTGTGTATCGGTCCCATTATATTCGTGATCCAGTGCATATTCACCTCGGTACATATCTGTCACCGTGTGTTTCCACTTTAAAGCAGTCTGCAGTTGAAACTCGCATACCGATGCTACGTTTTAAGTTTGCTTATCAGAGTGGGAAGAAAAATTCTGTAATTTAAATATAAACATCAGTGGTCGTGTTTGCATAGAACTGTCAGCCTCTTTTTTAATATGTGAGTGCAGAGTATTTAAAATTCTGGAAGTCATGGTAATTCTTTTCTGGGATATATACAAAAGAAGCTGTTCTGCTCCAAATGGGAACGTCTGTTTAAAATCTCAGGGAAGGACCTAATCAGCGCGAAATTCCTAAGAAAACAGAAGTTTACGTAATTTCCAAAGTTTGTATTAATTCGGCTTCCACGGCGGGAAGGGATTTCAGAAAAAGGAACATTTAAAAATTATTCTTGCTAAATATTATTTAATCCTGAAATCGAGTTTTTGTTTAATTATTAACCCACTGAGAGGTTCGGTGGATGGCTGTCTTCTCTAAGTATATAACAAAGAATCACACAATACAGAAGGTTGCCTTTCGGCTCACCATACCTTCGGCCTCTCTCTGTCAGAGCCACCAATTACATCCATATCCAGCGCATTCCCCAGAGCCCTTCATAAACTGCAATGTGTAATGAATTGACCTGTACGGTCGGTATGCAAGCCAAGTTTTTCACTGTACCTCGGTACAAGTGACAATAATAAACCAATACCAATATATTAAACAACTGTTATTTATGTATTCGTTGATATTTTGTCAAACTACATGGGTTGATATTTGAAATTAGAGCTTTTGGTAAATAAAATGAACAGTTATCCATACATAGGATGAAGCCAAATGTTGCTACAAGCAATTAGCTGGCAAGGTTTCCTGTCGTTTGGGAAGTAGTTGTTGATGTCACGCCTAAATCTCAAGACGCCGGTAGATATTCCGGAGTATATAGATCTTGGGACTCGGGCATGGGAATGGTAAGCTATCAGAGCCAGAGGAAGGAAAGGTCAGAGGATTAGAAACGGCAAAAAAAATTCATAAAGCAAGATCGACACATGGAACATCGTTTCTACCTGAATATCTGAAATTAACCACCCCATCGTTATTTCAAATGGCTTTTGTTATTAGCAATAACAAGTTCCCACTTACAACTATATTTAAGATTATGACAATAGATTTGATCAATGTCATTAATATTATTTCTTTATATATATCACACGGGCTTGCGGCACGACTATTTTTGTACATACGCCAGAGCTGCAAACGGTGCACCACAGGGTGAAACAAAAACCCATTGATTCTATCTTAAAATAAGCCACGGCAAAGCCAGTACATCTTGCTCCCTCGCAAAAACCTTTTCAAATATATCCGCTGTGAATGTATACTGTATCGTCTTAAACCACAAATTTAGAAAGAAAGTGAAAACTAACTAAATGCACGTTCTGTAAAGGGTGTTCATAAATCGAAACATCTTCGCGTAATTCTGCGCGTAATTCAGACAATTTACTGCAGACTGTTACAGATAGGACAATTCGCGGGAATGATTGTTATTTAGGAGATCTTGAATCTGCTTTGGGCCGAAATATATTAGTTGTGATATTTCTTGGTTGCGCTTTGGATCCAGTTTATCAACAGCGATTTACAATTTTATATTCGACCCTTTTCTAACTGGGCGTTGGGGGGGGGGGGGGCGGGGGGTGGGAGTGGGAGTGGCACCCCAAAGTCATGTATCACTCTGTCATTCCAAACGTATAATTGCAACAATGTAGTTCCGAAAATAAGGGCCTGAATGCAAAAGGAAGTTTACATTTTCTTTCTAGCTCTGTTCGTGGGAATGTGATAACATCCAGGTGCTGGATACTATACAATGCAGCTTGCAGTTCCCTGCTGTTCCAAGACATTGTCCGCAGCTCACCAGTTATGAAGTGGAAGAGGTAGCTTTTCTCTATTGGATGACTGATGCCCTGAGCTCTCAGTGATCTGCTCTGCTAATTATAAGGTTCTTCGTAGACAAAGACCTCGCACCCGGTGTACTGTTTCCAGGATTAGTCATTATTTCTCTTTTTAAAAGAAAAAAAGTATGTAATTTGTTTCTTGTAGCGGAGATGACATAACCTCCATTTGTACTGCGGAGGGGCATTGAGTCAGCAATAGGCTGAGAGGGAGGAGGCAGGAGAAAGGTGCCGAGCTCCTGAGGAATGTATTCCTGGGGTTCAGATAATGGGAAGGTCTTGTAGCATTGTGCAGTTTGTTTCTTTATACAATGCCCGCTCCTTTGTGAGTTGCCCATTCAGATCGTCAAAGACCTCTGTTTTCACACGATTTGAAATTATAAAATCACCTGGTGAGACCCATTAAAAACTAATGTTGGAAATGCAACCTTGGCTGATGCCTTCAAAGGCGAACGCATTAATGGGATCTCTTTAAATTATAACATTTATTGCTTCAAAGAGGATTGCTTTCAAGTTAAAACTGTAACGAAATATTTAACAAATTCTCACCATGACTTCATAAAATTAACCGTGATTTTAATCCTACTGGCGACTTCCTAAACACCCCAATCATTATCCCGGTTACAATTTCAAACCATCGGGCAGGTGAACTGTATTTCATAAAAAGCATCACCCGCCCCTGCTGAAGTTATTACGATGGCTTCAAGTGAATAAAGTTTTAAGATGCAGCTGGCAACAGGAGCCACGGATGTGAGACGCCCCCATCCGGGGGCGAGACGTAGAAGGGGAACATTCAGCCCATCGAGTCTATGCAAGCTCTCGGAGCAATTCAACCACCTTTCTTCTCCCGCCACACACACACACACACACACATCCCAGTAACTTGTTCTCTGTCACATGCTTCGGCCAACTAATCTTCAAAAAGCCACGTTACGTGAAAAAAAAGATAGCTGGGGAAATTTTTTAGCAAAGGAGAATTCATCAATTTGTAAGGAAGCAGACCATAAAAGCAAAATATTGCGGGTGCTTTAAAATTGAACTAAAAACATAACAATGCTGCAAATACTCAGCAGGCCAGCCAGCAACCATGTAGAGAAAAATAACCTTAACTTTTGTCTAAGCTGGGAAAAGTTAGAGATAGCACAAGTTGTAAAATGCAGAGAAAGGGAGGGGGGAGGATTTGATAGGGTGACAGAAGAATTGATGATGCAGTGCGAAAGACGGCAGTAATGGGGCAAAGAAGGAAGCAAAGATTCAGAAGCAGGAGAGATAAATGAGGGAATTTGAACACACATCCTGGAAGGAAACAAATCAGTGCTGGAAATCTGAAATAATACATTTGAAAAGTTGATGATCTGAAATTGTTGGATTCAGTGTTGAATCTGGAAAGCTGTAATGTGCTAGGTCAGAGAATGAACTTGCACCGGACTTCATTGGAACAGTGTAGGAGGCCAGTGGAAGACAGGTCAAAGTGGGATTGGGATGGGGAATTAAAGTGACAGGTGACGGTGGAATGAGCCGAAGTGCTCTGCAAAGTGGTTGCCCAGAATTTGTTCAGTCACTTGCATGCCTGACACCAGACTCCCAAAACAGATGCTCTGTTCTGAGCACTGCCATGGGAGATGACCAGCAGAAGAGACAGAAGCTTAAGGATGTACTTAAAGCTTCCTTGAAGAAGAGCAACAGCCCCACTAACCCCTGAGAATCTCTGGTCATAACTACTCAAAGTGGAGATGGAGCATTCAGGATGGTATTGAGAACCTTGAGGCCATGTTTCAGGAACACAGTAGGAGGAGCACAGCTCCTCACAAACTACCCAATCACCTGCCCTGTCTGTCACCTTCTAGCCCATGGGTGGGAGAGTCAGCAGTTTTCACTTTGGCCTCATTGGACCCTTCCAAACCCACACAACTGAAGTGGAAGCAAGAAATCCTCAATCCCAAGGGGTCACCAAAGAAGAAGTTTAGTCTCTCCAGTGTAGAGGAGACCACATTGTGAGCAGTGAATTGCAGTATACTGCACAATGCAGTAATGAAGCTGTTTTGGCCCATAAGTTCCAATACGTCACAAACTGCTAAATAATTTGACTCCTGAAAATATAATCACACCCGAGTCTCCTAAATGAACTTCAGCACTCTTGTAAGTCACGAATAGTTGCCAGAAGGTTTTAAAACATTTTATTGCCCTTGGCTGTATTTTTCAGTTTTTCCATTCTTCCTCCTCGATGTTTGGAATGCAGTATTTTTCAGGATGTAAAGCTGATGTTCATAAATGCAAAGTAAGCAGACTTTTTCCAGATGATTACATTTCAAGTATAAAAACTGCTGGAAATGACAAAGAGGCCAGGCAGCATCAGTGGAAAGAAAAACAGTTAACATGTCAGGTCATAGACTGTTAGAACTGGGAAAGAAAGTAAACAAGTTAGTTTTCAGTAGCAGAGAAAGCGGGGGACGGATGGGTCGAGCAAAGGGAATATCTCCGATAGGGTGAGACCAAATGAGTTAATGCTGCCATTCGAATCAGATTATGTGTTGCAAATAGCAAGTGTGGGACATGCCCAGCAAGCCAGACTATACTAATGGAGTTAGATAAACTGAGGCAAAATGTTGACAGGTTGAAACAACCGGCTCTGAAACAGACGGAAAGAAAGAGGGAGTTACCTAAAGCAGAAGAATTCAACACTGAGTCCAGAAGGCTGCAACATGCCCATACAGAAGTGCTGTGTCTCAGGCTTATTTTGGGCCTCATTGTAAGAGTGCAGGAGGCTACAAACAAGTAGGTCTGAGTGGGAGTGGGATGGGGAATTAAAGTGGCAGGCAGCCAGAAGTTCAGGGTCATCCTGTGGACTGAACAATGGTGCTTCACAAAGAGACCACCCAATCTGTATTTATGTAGAGGAGACCACATTGTGAACGGCAAATGCAGTGCAGTGGATTGGAAGACATGCAAGTGAATCGCTGCTTCATTTGGAAAGTCTTCAGGGGTCCCTGGATGGTGAGAGGGGAAAAGGTGAAAGAACAGGCGTTGCATGTCCTGCAGTTGCATGAGGACATCTTAGACATGGAGTGGTGGTGTGGACAGAATTATGGAACAGGGATTTACGAAGATAGTGATCCTTTCAAAATGCTAAAAGAAAAGGGAGGGGAATATGTGTACAATGGAATCTTTTTGAGAAACTGGCAAAAATTGAGAAAGATAGTCCAGTGAAAGCAGAGGCTGGTGAGGTGCAAGGTGAGAACCTGGATATGTCTATCCCTGCTCTGTCAAGAAGAGAGGGCGAGAGCAGAGATGCAGGAAATAGATGAGATGCAGTCAAGAGCTCTGTTTGCTATAATAGAGGGGAAGACACGGTTCAGGAAGAAGGAAGGAATGCTGTTTCATCATCAGAGGACACGTAATGGACATAGAGAAATTGGGAGAATGGAATTAAGTTCTTACAGGAAGCAAGGTGGGATGAATTATAGTAAAGACAGTTGTGGGAGTCTGTGGACTTGTAATGGACATTCGTGGCCAGACTGTCCCATGAGATGGTGACTGAGAGGTCCAGGACGGAAGAGGCAGTGATCAACCATGTGAAAGTGAGAGCAGAGTAGGTTTTGGCAGCAAAAACGATAACATTTGAGTTCCGAATGAGTGCAGGAAGCAGAACCAATGCTGTCACTGATGAAGTAGGACTGAAACAAAGACTGTTCCATGTATCCCATAAAAAGACAGATGTTGCTTGAACCCAAATGAATACCCATGGCAGCATGTTTGATTTGGATAAAGTGTGTGCAGTTGAAGGAGAAGTTGTTTAATGTAAGGACGAGTTCAGCCAGTCCATTAAGCATGTTGGTGAATGGGAAATGGTTGAGCTTCTGTTCAAAGAAGAGGCAGAGAACCCTCAGACTCTCCTGATATGGGATGGAAAGGGATTGCCAGTCCACGGTGAAAGTGAACCAGTTGGGACCAGAAAATTGGAAACTGTTGAAGTGGTGGAGAGCATTCAACGTTTTTTTTATTCTTTAATTTTTCTTTTGTTTTCAATAACTTTTTGACCTTACACTATCTGAGTCATTTGAGACGTAATACAGTAAGTGTGTGGTTGGGAAGAAAAGGTAACTTTTTACCCACAGTTCCCAAAACTGGGGTTTGCCACGTTATTTCTGAGCCTGCTGGAAACTATATAATTGAGATTGATTGGTGTGGTAAGTCAGGAACTTCATTATCATTCCATCAGCAGGATGGTGCAAGGCAAACAAGATGGCCCTGCCTTTATTCTTCTTGGATTTCCATGTTTCTAGTGAAATACTATTCATGATTATCTTGCTGAGAGAGTTTGATACCTCATGGCTCAAGAATACCTCATGGTTCATTTTGCATTACTACCCTGCCTTTCACTCAGTTTCTTATAAACCATAACAACAATTCACTCACACAATTGAAATAAAATATATTCTTCCATTTGGTTCTTTTTAAAAAGGTGTTTACTTTTCCATTTCTTTTCTCTTTAATTCATTCTTTTCCTCTTTCTTTTCCTTTGTTGCTAATTCAACTCTAGCCTAATTCCTTCTCCATCATTTTTTCAATTTCCTTATTTATCTTCTTGTTTCATATGTTAAAGAGAAAGCCCATCAGAAAAGATAAGAATAGTTCAAATCCAAAGAACATGTACGTGGATCAGTAAAATGCCACAAGCAGATACAGTGAGTAATCAAAATGATTAATGGAACATTGGTTTTATACATAGAGGATGAGAATACAAGGGGGTGGAAGTTATCCTATAGCCGTACAAAGGTTTGGTTACACCACATCTGGCAGTTCAATGACGCTAGCCATCTTGTAATGTATCAGTGTTTGGGGCTAGAGGGATTCTTTTGGAGCTAACAAAAGAGATCTTATGACCACTATGGAAGGCACAATGGCTGATTTTAACTTGTTAAAAATGGTGTCAATAGGGTTGGAAATCTTAATTTTCCAGCTGCCAAAATTGACAGGAACACAAAATTGATGAAGGAAAATAGAAATGGTGCATAACCACATCCATACAAATACACATTATGCAAAACTATTAACTTTGGAAGGAAGATTTACTGGGTTCTGAAGGACAGAAAATTGAGGGTTTACACAACTGCTGCAGAATTTTCTGGGGTTTAGATGGTTGAAAGATGAAGTTCAATTTATTGAAGACAACTAAAAGGGCAGTTAGACTGCAAGGGACTGCAAAAATAGCATTTTTTCTGCAATTCTTGTTGATCCTGAGACTAATGGCAAAAACTATTAATTAGAGCCAGAACTTGCAAGAATAAAGTTTGAAAACAGTTCTACACACAAAGATAGAAATTGATACTCTCTCTGCCAATGGCAATTGACGCTGGGAAAAAAATTAATTCTAATTATTTGAATGGTAATTTTGCGATAACGAAAGGTATCACAGGAATGCTATTATTGATACCAGCCAGGTTTGTGTTATTCAATGCCAGATTTATTTAATTAATTGAATTTAAAATTTCCAGCTGCTGATGTGGGATTCAATTTCAACAGTCCAGGTTTCTGGATTCCATTCTGGTACTAGGGTGAATAATTGAGACAGAATGCTCAGGTGTAGTTTTGTTTTCATTTGAATGTGAAATATTCTGCAGATGTTTAAATTGCTATTATAAATCCAAGTTTGACATTTATAATGGAAATGTAATGCTGTAAAACTCCTGCATATTGATGGCTCTGCAACACCTCCAAATAGTGAGAAGTTGTAATTGCAGCATCAGAAGTTTACAAAGGTAGTTTCCATTATAATCCTGGGGATGGGAATTTATCATGGAAAGTGATGGTAAATGCATCCAGATGTAAGCCTTATATATGACAAATAGGGACAGGTTTTTATCAGCTCCCAATCTTATTCTAAAATACATTTAGAGCACTGTGAACATTATTTATGATTGAAGGCAAGTTTTGGCAATATAATTGAATAAAAGTGTTTTGAAGCTTTTGAAGTTTGAAGGAAGAACATGTAATAAATAATTGTGCAGTGGAGTTTAGAGCAAGGATGCCTTTTAATGTGGGTGGAAAAAAAAATTTTGCCAGCTCGAACTCAGTTACTTTTCTTTCTTTGTAGAGTTGCTGATGGAAGCTTATTAATATTGCATGAGTTTTGTGAAAAATATTTCCTTGATATGAGGAAACAAATTGGAGCAAGAGGCAGAATGAGAGAAAGAGACTACATTTGCTGCCTAATTTAAACATTGACAGGAGGACAAAATTGATAAAGAGAAATAAAACTAACAAATAACTGCAGCAATGAAAAAGCTCTACACCAGTGGAATACTGGTCCAATGATGTTTGTTGGATTTACGGAGCATATTAGAAATAAGAACTGATAATTTAGTACCTGACCAGCAAAAGGAGCCAAAGCTTAAGTCAGACTTTCATGTTTATGCCAAAAGGTATTAAAGTTATTGAGGGTACAATTTAACACCCTGTATCAATCCAAAAGTTTCACCTTGAACATGAGAAGTAAAACTTTAAATGTGGCCTTTTCTGGTTGTTGCTCAAGGAATAACCTGAAACTCTGCATCTTGTTAGTGAAAGTTTTGGTGTGAGGTTAACCAACTGAAAGTCAAATTAGGCCACGTAAAAACATGTTAAAAGGGCAGGTAGAAAGGGAGCAGGAGGCTTTTAAATTTGCAGTATACAGATAGGAGCAAAAGTATGATGCGCATAAGAGAACAAATATACTAAGTGGAGATGGAAGAGACTGCAGATGCTGGGATCTGGAGCATAAAACAAACAGCTGGAAGAACTCAGTGGATCAAGCAGCAACTGTAGAGGAAAAGGGATGGTCAACATTTCAGGTCGAGACCCTGCATCAAAACGTTGACTATTGGTATTGGTATTGGTTTATTATTGTCACTTGTACCGAGGTACAGTGAAAAGCTTGTCTTACAAACCGATCATACAGGTTAGTTCATTACAAAGTGCAGTTACATTGAGTCAGTACAGAGTGCATTGATGTAGCACAGGTAAAAACAATAACAGTACAGACTAAAGTGTCACAGCTACAGAGAAAGTGCAGTGCAATAAGGTGCGAGGTCACAACAAGGTAGATCATGAGGTCATAGTCCATCTCATTGTATAAGGGAACTGTTCAATAGTCTTATCACAGTGGGGTAGAAGCTGTCCTTAAGTCTGGTGGTATGTGCCTTCAGGTTCCTGTATCTTCTACCCGATGGAAGAATGGCCCGGGTGGGTGGGGACTTTGATTATGCTGGCTGCTTCACCAAGGCAGTGAGAGGTAAAGACACAGTCCAAGGAGGGGAGGCTGCTTAACCCACTGCATTCCTCCAGCTGTTTATTTTGCTAATACACTAAGTGATTGATTTCTACAGTCACATGGACAGGAATAAAAATACTGAAAAATACTAACAAACTTAACATGGAAGATCTGGAATATAACAAAAATATCTATGGATGTTTACTAGAAAACTTTGATTGAAAGTGTATTTTGGTGAAGTTTCTGGTTTTGCTGTAAAATATAGTTTGCTTTGACTGTAATAAACTTCACTGAAAGGTTGTTAAACAAATGTAATCTCAAAGATAGTTGCTAACTACTATGAACCTAGGAACAATTTAAATGATAAGCTTTAGTAAATGTGTTGCTTTACAGCAGCAAATAGATTACTGTCATGTTTTGGCTTTAACAGACTGCAACAATTATCGGTAAGTGCAGTCCAGATTTCTGGTCATATGTGAACATAGTGAGAGGTCAGGTTGTAAGAATTCTGAATTAAAGTTGTAATGTGATTCACCAAGAACCCACAGAAAGTGACACAAGTGCACTATTTAGAAGAAGATCTATGGGAAAGAGAATAATGCAACAATTCTCTTGCTTGATTTTTCTACAGGATGGTGCATCACTTGATCTACTGGAATTTGTGCTGACTTTACAGTGCTGGGAGACAGTGGACAAGGAGATAGTCAATGCCACAGTAAGGAAACTTGGCCTGGGAAATGCCCAGGCCTCCAGCTGGCAGGAGTGGGCAAGCAATTGGTTGGCAGTTCAAAAAACTAATAACTATGCCATGAATTTGTTTATTGGCCTGAACCCAAATCCAAGTTGACACTTGAAGTTCAGTGCAGAGGGAATCCTCTATTGGCAAACCTGCTTTCTTTTGGATGAGAATTTAACCCTTGGGCCCTTTAAATCTCTCAGCTGTAAATGAAAGCTCCCATGGCATTATGTGAAGAAAACCTGAGGATTTCTTCCCAGTATTAATGTCAATATTAGTCCCTGGGCCAGCTTCTGAAAGCAATTTCTGATTATTATCTCATTGCTTTTTTTGGAGCATTGCTGTGTGCAAATTAGGTGCAATAGTGTTTACACTTCATATAGAACTTCGTTGGCTATGCTGCATAACTTGCAAAGAGATCTACGTCCTCACTAAGTAAATACTGTTGCAGTGAGGTCAGAGTAGGTTTGTTCACTTACCTTGTCCGAGAGAGTTCTTGTGTGCGTCTCTGTGAAATCAGCAAACGAAAGAGTCTGAAAATAATGGAGTTACATTATTTTCCTGTGGTCAGTTTCTATTTGTGACTAATCTCAGCTGAATTTTTAATTAAAGAGGAATTGATACATGGTGGGCACAATTGTTTGAAGCAACTCTCACCTTGTTTTGTTAAATGTCTTGGAGTTGGTTGTGATGTTTGAAAGTTAATTGAAAACATAATTGTGTTCATGATGGCTTCAAGATGCTTCAAGAAGTGTAGTGGTTAGCGTAACGCTATTAGAGCGCCAGCAACCCAGGTTCAATTCCCGCTGCTGTCTGTAAGGAGTTTGTATGTTCTCTCTGTGACTGCGTGGGTTTCCTCCGGGTGCTCCGGTTTCCTCCCACATTCCAAAGATGTACAGGTTAGGAGCTGTGGGCATGCTATGTTGGCACTGGAAGTGTGGCGACACTTGTGGGCTGTCCCCAGCATACTCACAGTAACGCAAATAGACTCATTTCACTGTGTGTTTCAATGTACATGTGACTAATAAATAAATATCTAAAAATATTTAAAAAAAAATGACAGAAGTGTTGTATAAAAGTGGAGGATACTCATGTCAGTTTGCCAGAACTGTGTTGTATTGATGAAGTTGGAGACAGAACAAATTGATAGAATTGGATGGGAAATGTGTGACAAACCAGACCAAAGAGGAGGACATTTTCTCAGTACAGTCAACCGCAAAAAAAAATCCCTTCAAGTGGTATGAATTTAACATGAGTGAGTAAGGGACAGGAGAACTGTATGATCCCTGCGGAACAGCAATGCAAGAATTCATTGAAGGCTGTGGGTTTCGTGTGGAAGAAGTACTCAGTGACAGATCTGTGTTTGAAACTGCAGACATGAGGGTGTGAGAAAGATTTTTTTCCAGAAGTTAATCTGTTGTTATAGAAAACAGATGAGATTTGTCATGCAGTGGAAAGCACAAAGATTCAGCATGAATGAGATCAGAAAATGCTGAAAGGTCATTGAACTGAAATGTTAATTTTGTGGCTCTCTACACAAATGCTGCCTGACCTGCTGAGTACTGCAGCATATTCTTTCTCATTTCATATTTCCAGCATTTACAATTTTTTTGTTTTTCGAGGTTCAGCTTAATTAGTAAGTCCAAAGGACAGAATATGAGTGCAGCAAGTAAATCCTAAGAAGTCTCCAGCCATGACAGAAAAATGCATTAAGCTAAGGCTAAAGAAACCCTAAGGAAACAAGTGTGTTGGACACTTTAGCAATGTCAGTATAAGAATAAATATTGGACCAGTCATCAGGAATGTCTTCAAATTAGCAGCATGGGATATTTTACATCCACCTTAGACAAGGACTTGGGTGTAACGCTATTACAGTGCCAGTGACCCGGGTTCAATTCCCACCACTGTCTGTAAGGAGTTTGTATGTTCTCCCTGTGTCTGCGTGAGTTTCTTCCGGGTGCTCCGGTTTCCTCCCACATTCAAAGACGTGCAGATTAGGAGTTGTGGGCATGCTATGTTGGCGCCCGAAGAGTGGCGACACTTGCGGGCTGCCCCCAGAACACTCTATGCAAAAGATGTATTTCACTGTGTATTTCGATGTACATGTGACTAATGAAGATATCTTATCTTACCTTATCTTATCATCCCTATAGACTGCAGCTCTGACAGCACAGTGCTCCTTTGGTATTGCACTACAGTGTCAGTGTAGATTTTTGTGCTCAGTTCCCTGAGATGGTTCTTGAACTTATAACCTTTTGATTCATGTAGTACTACCAGTTGGGCCACATCTAACACATAATATATAGAATATTTTGATTATAACATTTTTCAATTAGTTCTGCATCAATACATACATAATACTTTTTGACACCACTACATTTGTTTAACCCTAAATTCGCCAAACCACAGAATCCATGGAAACAATATCCTTTATAAAATTAAGAGCTTAAATCCAAAGCTCATTTTGAGACAATAGAGTTGTACAGCCCAGAAATGGGCCCTTCGGCCCACCACATCCATGCTGATCTTTCGGCCCATCTACACAAAACCCATTTGCCCTCATTAGGACCATATCCTTCTACACCGTGCCTATTCAAGTGCTTGTCTAAATGCATCTCAAATGTAGTATCTGATTCCACACATCTCTGGTAATAAAAGCTTACCCCTCAGATCCCCTTTAAAACTCCTTCTTCTCATATTAAACCTATGTCCTCTTGTTTTTGATACCCTACCATTGATGAAAGATTTTGACCATCTACCCTTTGTATAAATCTTATATACCTCTATGTGATCACCCCCTCGAGCCTCCTTTGCTCCAGGGAAAACAAGCTCAATCTATCCAATCTCTCCCCATAACTATAATCCTCCAATCCAGGCAACATGCTGGTGAACCTCCTCTCCACTGTCTCCTGTGCAATCATATCCTTCCTACAGTGTGGGGATCAGAACTGTACACACAGTACTCCAAACGTAGCCTAGCCAGTGTTTTGTAACGTTGCAACGTAACGATCCAACTCTTATATTCTATGCCCCAATTTATCAAGGCAAGCATGCAATATGCCTACTTCACCACTATTAAGGATTATCCTTAATCTTACCTGCCGAGGATATTTCCTGAACTCTTTTTTGCCCTCCTAAATTCCTTCTTAAGTACTCTTCTACACCCTCTATATTCAAGGAATATACTCAAGGGACTCACTTGATTGTAGTTGCCTATACCTGTCATATGCTTCCATTTTTTCCTGATCAAATCATCAATAACCTATGCCAACCAGGTTTTCCTCATCTTGCCATCTTTTCCATTTAGCCTCACTGGAACATGCTGTCCTTGAACTCTTGCTAACCCTCTTTTAAAAGACTCCCACTTGCAGATATTGTTGTACCCACAAGCATCTCCTCCCACTTTGTTTTTGCCAGGTCCTCTCTCGTGCTGTCGAAATCAGACTTTCCCCAACATAGGACCTTAACTTGAAGACCGACCTTATTCCTTTCCAGAACTACCTTGACAATTATAGAATTGTGGTCACTTTTTTCAAAGTGTTCCCCCACCAACAGTTTCACCTTCTGTCTGATTTCATTTCCTAAGACGAGATCAAGTACTGTCCTTTTCTGGTAGGGCTAGCTACATATTGTCTCAAAAAAACTATCTTGGACACACTTATCAAGTTCAGCCCCATCTAAGGCAATCCCAGTCAATATTGGGAAATTTAAAATCCCCTTGTGGCGACTCACCGTCTAGTCGGGCGAACCGGCTCGGCAGTCGGGTCGCGCGGCGTCGGAGCGACGAGGCCCAAGATGGCGGCGGGCCTCGTCTTTCCGACCGACAGGGAGAACCCGCGCGCGGGAAAGTCCTGATGACGTAGGACTTACGTCATTGCCGGTTGTTTTGGGCGGGAACATTCTCCCTTAAAGGGCCCGCGCAAGGTGGGAAAATAAACCAGTTCTGTTTGGCAATCCTCCGAGTAGAGTCTTGTTTTATTCCACGGTAGCAACCGCTACACCCTATTACTACAACCCTATTGCTCTTACATCCTTCTGTGATTTGCTTGTATATCCAGTTCCTGCTGACAATTGGGAGGCCTATAGTATAACCCCAGCAAAGTGGTCGCCTGTCTCTCTTTACTAAATTCTACCCATATGGCCATTTGGAGTTTTGCACAGAATCTTTCCAATTACATTGCCAGTTTGTGAACTGTTATATGCAAATAATTTAACTTTAGTTCTGCTGGCAGAAATATTTCCCCAACAAATTTTTCACACTAGCTTGCCTTGCATTGAGTTTGAGGAGGACGTTTAAACAGGTGGTGTAAGGTAAGGCAAAGCTATTTTTCCTACCAGCAGGCCTAGCATTGAGGAACAGCATATAAAAGGGAGGCAAGCTCCAGCCAGAGCAGTCACCTTGGAGTGGCCATTTTGAGAAAGGCTGTTTTGAGGTCACAGTGCAAAGGCTTTGACAAGGGAGGCTTCGGCAGAGAGACTGAGCAGTGATAAAGTAAGGTAAGATCTATCGTTTCTTTTTAAAGACAGTAATAACTTGAGGGGTAGAAACAGCAGTTAGTGGAGTGGTATGCTCCTCCAGTGAAATGTGGGAGATCAGGTAGAAGTCTAGCATCCCTGACAATTACATTTGCAGGAAGTGTGTCCAGGTGCAGCTCCTCTCAGTCTGCATGGATCAGCTGGAGTTACAGTTGGACTCACTGAGGAGTACACAGGAGGTAGAAAATGTTATAGGTATGAGCTTCAGGGAGGTGGCCACACCACATGTTCAGCCAGATATTGGTGTGTGATGGTCAGGAAGGGAAGGCAGAGAGTTCAGGAGTCTTCTGTGGCTATTCCCCTCTCTAACAGGCATACCACTTTGGATACTGTTGGGGGATGTCCTCTCAGGGGAGAGCAGCAGCAGCGGACAAATCAGTTGCTCTCTTGTACAGCAGGAAAGGGCAAAGTCTAGATGAGCAGTAGTAATTGGGGACTCAAGAGATAGGGGGACCAACAAGCCTTTCATGGCCACAAGCAAGACTCTGGGATGGTGCGTTGCCTCCCCAGTGCCAGGGTCAAGGATGTCTTGGAGTGGGGACACAACATTCTAAAGGGGGAGGGTAAGCAGCCAGCGGTCATAGTACATGTTGGTACTAATGGCAGGGAAGAAGAAAAATGAGGTCCTGCAAAGAGAATTTAGGGAAGTTAAACAATAGAACCATAGAGCAATACAGCACAATACAGGCCCTTCGACCCACCATGTTGTGCCGACCTTTAAGTCATGCCTAAGACTATCTAACCCCTTCCTCCCACATATCCCCCTATTTTAAATTCCTCCATATGCTTATCTAACAATCTCTTGAACTTGACCAATGTATCTGCCTCCACCACCGCCCCAGGCAGCGCATTCCATGCACCGACCACTCTCTGGGTGAAAAAACCTCCCTCTGATATCTCCCTTGAACTTCCCACCCATTAGTTTAAAGCCATGCCCTCTTGTATTGAGCATTATTGCCCTGGGAAAGAGGCGTTGGCTGTCTACTCTGTCTATTCCTCTTAATATTTTGTACACCTCTATCATGTCTCCCCACATCCTCCTTCTCTCCAAAGAGTAAAGCCCTAGCTCCCTTAGTCTCTCCTCATAATCCATACTCTCCAATCCAGGCAGCATCCTGGTAAATCTCCTCTGCACCCTTTCCAACACTTCCACATCCTTCCTATAATGAGGTGACCAGAACTGGACACAGTACTCCTAGTGTGGTCTAACCAGAGTTTTGTAGAGCTGCATCATTACCTCGCGGCTCTTAAACTCGATCCCATGACTTATGAAAGCTAACATCCCATAAGCTTTCTTAACTACCCTATCCACCTGTGAGGCAACTTTCAGTGATCTGTGGATATGAACCCCTAGATCCCTCTGCTCCTCCACACTACCCAGAATCCTGCCAATAACCTTGTACTCCGCATTGGAGTTTGCCCTTCCAAAATGTACCACCTCACACTTCTCTGGATTGAACTGCATCTGCCACTTCTCAGCCCAGCTCTGCATCCTATCAATATCCCTCTGCAAGCTTCGACAGTCCTCCACACTATCCACAACACCACCGATCTTTGTGTCATCTGCAAACTTGCTAACCCACCCTTCTACCCCCTCATCTAAGTCATTAGTAAATATCACGAAAAGTAGAGGTCCCAGAACCGATCCTTGTAGGACACCACTAGTCACAGCCCTCCAATCTGAATGCACTCCCTCCACCACAACCCTCTGCTTTCTACAGGCAAGCCAATTCTGAATCCACACGGCCAAGCCTCCCTGGATTCCATGCCCTCTGACCTTCTGAAGAAGCCTACCATGTGGAACCTTGTCAAACGCCTTACTAAAATCCATGTAGACCACATCTACTGCACTACCCTCATCAATCTGTCTGGTCACCTCCTCAAAGAACCCTATCAGGCTTGTCAGACATGATCTTCGCTTCACAAAGCCATGCTAGCTGTCCCTGATCAGTCCATGATTCTCTAAATTTTATAAATGTTATAAAATGTTATAAATTTTATAAATACATTCTCTAAATGTAAATTTAGTAGAAGGTTTAAAGGGAGGACCTCTAGGCTTGTAATCTCAGGAGTGCTCCTTGTGCCATGTATTAGTGGTATAGAAATAGGAATTTAGGACAGATTAATGCATGGCTAAAGAGCTGGTGCAGGAGGCAGGGCTTCAGGGAATTGCAGTTGGGTGTGAAAGCAATAGGGTTGCAGTAGTGGGGGATTTTAACTCTTCCAATATTGACTGGGATTGCCTTAATGTAAGAGGCATAGATGGGGAGGAATTCATAACTAGCATTCAGGAAGGGTTTTTAAAGCAGAATATAGAAAGTCCTACTAGAAGGGGCTGTACTCAACCTTATCTTGGGGAATGAACGATGGGCAAGTGTTTGTGGAGGAACCCTTTGGAAACAGTTTAGTAAGCTTCAAGGTAGTTATGGATAAAATGAAGGTTAGTTCTAGAATAAAGTGATAATGCAGGGAACTACAGGCTGGCGAGCCTTACATCAACAGTGGGAAATTATTGGAAAAAAAATCAAAGGGACAGGATTTATGATCACTTGGAAAGGGAGGGACTGATTAGGAGGAGCCAACCTGGTTTTGTGCAGGGGAAATCGTATCTCAGAAATCTGATTGAGTCTTTGAGGAGGTAACTAAGAAAATTGATAAAGGCAGTGCAGTAGGCATGGTTCACATGGACCTTAGCAAGGCTTTTGACAAAGTCCCATATGGTAGACTGGTCTGGAAGGTTAGGGCACATAGGATCCAAGGCGTGTGGGCAAACTGCATCCAAAATTGGCTTAGTGATAGGAGGCAAAAAGTGGTGGTTGAGGGATGTTTTTCTGACTGGAAGTTCTTAACAGTAATGTACTGCAGGGATCCGTCTGGGACTATTGCTGTTTATCATATATATATTACATATCTAAATGACTTGGATGAGAATGTAGGTGGGCTGATTTGTAATATTGCTAATGACACAAAAATTGCTAATGAATGTTAGATAGAAATGAAGGTTATGAAAAAATACAGAGACATAGATCAGCTGGAAAGTTGGGCAGAGTGGTGACAGATGGAATTTAAACCAGGCAAGTGTGAGGTAATGCATTTTGGGATGTCAAATACTAACAGAACATATACAGTAAATAGCAGGGACCTCAGGAGTATTGATGTAAAGAGGGACCTAGGGATGCAAATTCATAGCTGCCTGTAAATAGTGACACAGGCAGATAGGGTAGTGAAGAAGGCATCCGGTATGTTTGACTTCATAGGCTGAGCCATTGAGTCTAGGAGTTGGGATGTCATGTTGCAGTTGTACAAAACATTGGTCAGGCCACACTTGGAGTACTGGGCGCAGTTCTGGTCATCATAGTACAAGAAGGATGCGGTAGCATTAGAAAGAATGGAGAAAAGATTCACCAGGATGTTCCCTGGAATTGAGGGACTCACTTATAAGGAGAGATTGGATAGGTTGGGTTTATTCTCACTGGAACATAAGAGGCTGAGGGATGAACTTATAGAGGTTTATAAAATTATGAGGGACATAGGGTAAATAGTCAGCATTTTTTCTTGGGTATGGGAGTCTAAAACTAGAGGGTATAGGTTTAAGGTGAGGGGGAAAATTTAAAGGAGGTCTGACAGGCACGTGTTTCATAAAGAGGGTGGTGGTGTACGGAACGAGTTGCCAGAAGAAGTGGCAGAGGCAGATACAATTACAGTATTTAAAAGGCATTTGGACAGGAAGAGAGGAGAGGGAGGTGGGCCTAATGCAGGCAAATGGGATTAGCGTAGGTAGACATCATGGTTGGCATGGGCGAGTTAGGCTGTGCTGTACAACTCCATGACTCTATCTAACAAACTCAATCAAATGGAAAGCATCGTCCAGACTTCTTGCTCCTGTATTCAAATGTTTTTTTTTTGCTTTTGTTGCTTTTCATTCCACTCCACGTTGTTTATAGGCGAACAAAGTGAGGTGGGGCTGGCAAAGTCAGCAAGGTGTATCGTGTTCCAGCTTTTGTTATTCATTTGCAGAAACCTTCTGATAACTGATAAAATGTTGTAAAACAGCCGTCAAAAATATACACCGTCTGTTTTTTGATGTTTAGAACAAAGCGGGTACTGTCCTTCTGAGGTTTCCATCTCCAGGAATCACAATATTTTGTCTGTTGAGTTAGATTTTATTAAGAAGTTTACTTAAAAAAATTGAACTAAAGAACCTTTATTATCTATCATCTAAAACACACAAATATACTTTATGAAGCTTACAAACATAAACTATTACTGTTGTAGTTCTATCATTCATGTTATTTTGTTGGATTTATGAAATGTAGAAGTTGAAATCAGTATTGTAACACTAACTTTTTTCAGAATTTCTTTTTTATACAAATGTCTGTGATCAACAACACGTTGGGGTACGTATTGAAACACTTCATTTTGTTGCTTGTGTTTTGGCTGTGGTGCTGGACTCATCTGAATGTTAGCATAAACCAAAGGTTAACTACGTTCCATTTTCCACTGCAGTGCTTGCAACAGACTTAAATTTTGCAACAGACTTAAATTTGCAACAGTGCTGCCACCTACTGTGCAAGGTGAAAATAAGCAAGTTTCCCAATTATATGTGTTGGAATGTGAAATAAAAATAGAAATATTGAACATACTCAGCAGAACAACAACTGGAAGGAGGAAAAGTGGGTAAGTGCCACAAATGTAATGGCCTGACTTGTGCTGATAGGCAATGATTCCACAGGGAAGCCCAGGAGATGATGAAAATTCATCTGTACACACTACTGCTGGACTCGCAATTGAGCTGATGGGCAGAACACTGATTTGGAGAGCGACTTGAATGCATTTTGGCCCGCAGCTCTTTACCAGGGAGCGTTGGTGTACAAGAGGTGAACCCACTCATTTAACTGAGTAGCCAGAGTTTTCTGTGAAAAAAGGCAGGTGAAACTTTTCTTCTTTACTTTATCACCATTTTTTTTGTGCTTTCTTATGCTTTTAATTAAATCTTAATTTTTAACTTCTGATTTTTGTTGGCATAATCTAAATCCATTTGAATAGCTTTTCAGTTGTTTTGATTTTCAGAGACATTTAAAAGCTCTTTAAAAGCCCTTGTAGGGCAGCAAGCTGCCAGCTCGGTCTGGGGTGAGGATTCCCATAAGATCACATAAGCAATTTAAACTTTAGCCTGGGGCTAGTATGCAGGACATAGGTTACAAAATGAACACACACACCTGTGAACAAAACAGGTGAGGAGCAAATGATCAGCTGAACAATCTCAGACTCTCAGGAGACAATAAATATGGATGAGGCCTACTGGTTGCTTGGAGCCTACTCATCCTCATTGGATGCCTGTCGGGTGTGGAGGGTCAGCTCACCTGGCCTTCTGCATCCAGAAGAAATGCAATGGTATCAAGTCCTGGCATCAGGTCCACGACATTCCAGCACACTGGCTTTATCAAAAGTGGAATTTGGAAGATAAGTGAACCCCCTCCTCAGAACTGAGTAAAGCAGAGAGAAGAGGATAATAGTCAATCAGCAGATCAGGCAGTTTCCAAGGAGGGAGAAATTGAGTTAATGTTTCAGGTAGATGTCATATTTTGAAAGTGAAAACATAGAGACTGCAGATGCTCTAAAGTCCTGATGCAGGGTCTCGACCTGAAACGTTGACCACCACGCTGGCTCCACAGATGATTCCTGACCTGGTGAGTTCCTCCAGCAGTTTGTTTTTTTTTAAAAAAAGTGAAGAGTTGTGTGCTCACTCATAATCACAATGCAATTGGGTTTAATTTTTATTAACCAGCAGTATTTAGGACTATGGAGGCAAGGTACAGGTCAGCCTCACTGAATGGCTGGACGAGATAATTGGACCATTCCTGTTCCTATGTAAGTACGTCATGAGCAGCTTGTTCAACTCATGAAAGTAGGAGATAAAGTGCCGAAAGGGTCATCTTGGTCACTACATAATTTGCACAAAAAAGAAACAAGGATTTTAGTAAGAACATGTAGAGGGAATATAGTGAATGATGGATGCAATAAACCAGAAGGAAAATAGGCAAGGCAGGCAAAGTCTGTTGTTACAGTTTGGTGTTTAGACCAGAGGGTTAAGAGAAAAGTTGCCACCAGTTACCTTAGGGCCTTGCCTGCAACATCAACAATGTCCTAGGATGCTTCACTGAGGCACCATCGAACAGACAAAGCAGATGCTGAGCTACATCAGGTTTTAGAGAGATGACCAAAAGCTTGGCCAATGGAGCATCTTGAAGAAAGAAAGGGAGTGAGTGAAACTGAAAGTATTAAGGAGAGAATTCCATAGCTTGAGGTCCAGTAGCTGAAGGGAGAGCCTCTATTGAGTCTCTCATATCTTAGAGAGTTTTAGAGCTGGCAAGATGGATGAATCCATAGAGGGATTGAAGGACAAGGGTGAGAACTTCAAAGCCAAAAAAAAAACAAATGTCACATTTCCAAGTTTGCTGATGATACAAAACTATTTGGTTCTGTGAATAAGGAGGATATAAAGAAACTTAAACAAGCTAAGTGAAAGGCAAGAATATGACAGAGGAAATATAATGAGGAATAATGGGAAATTATCCCTATGGTGCACAAAGCAGAAAAGCAGAGCACTTTTTAAATGGTGCGAGATTAAATAATGTTGATGTTCAGAGGGACCTAGGTGTCCTTGTACACTTAAAGCCAACATGCAAGAAGGCAAAAGGTATGTTGGCCTTATTTCAAGAGGATTCAAATACAGGAGCAAACATGTCTTATTGCAATTATATTGGGCCTTGGTGAGACTGCACCTCAAGAATTGTGTACAGTTTTGGTCTTCCTATCTAACAAAGAATATACTTGACACAGAGGGAGTGCAATGAATATTCAATAGTCAGGGATGGCAGTTCCAGGGATGACAGTTTTACTGTATGAGGGAGCATTGAGTAGATTAGGCCTATATTCTTTCAAGTTTAGAAGAATGGGGGAGATCTCATTGAAACTATTCTTACAGGTCTCGATAGGGAGGAAGTTTCCCTTGGAATCTAGAAGCAGGGTTCACAGTCTCAGAGAAAAGGGTAGGGATAGGCCACTTAGGATGAGGAGAAATTTCTTCAGCGGTGGGGGTGAGGGGGGGGGTGCATGAATTTTTGGAATTCTTGACCCCAGAGGGAAGTCGAGGTTCAGGCATTGAGCTTATTCTAAACAGAGATTGGTAGACTTCTGGATACTAAGGGAATGAGGGGATAAAAGGTTGGTGCAGGAAAACGGCACCGAGGTAGATCAGCAACAATCCCGATGAATGCTGGAGCAGGCTTGAAGGGCATAATGGCCTATTATTTCTTACGTTCTTATCTTCTCAACAGAGTTCATAATGGGGACTGAAAACAGGTGGCTTTTCGTCTTCCTGAAATGTAAATAGAAGCAATTTCTACTCATCCAGTTCTGGTACAAGAATGATGAGTCCATTCATTTGAATGGAGAAGAGTTACTGTGAAGAAGAAGGATATGGAGAAGGTAGTGTTCTTTTAATGGTGGTTGTTTTAATGTTTTTAAGTGTTTTTTTAAATAAAACTGTCTTGCCAACTTTTCTTTTAATTGTTCTAAAAAAAAAACCTTTTGATTTTTTAAGTAATTTTTTGGGCAGCCTTGTTCCGTCCCACCCTTTAGACCTCATCCTTTCATACAGGGTCTCACTATTTAGAGTCTGGAGCTTCATGACAGGGAACTACAAATGGGCCTCATGGCTGGTGCCAGAGGAGTCAATTGCTGCATCAGGAAAAGTATCATAGCTCATTGTATTAGTGGGATCACTCTGCTCCCTTATCACCCTATTTTCTTTGATATGATTTATAGGACCTAAACCCCAGAATTCCCTTCTTAAACCTCTTTTCCACCTGTTATATAATCTTAAAACCGAAGTCCCTACCGAGCTTTTGGGATTATCCTTAATATCTTCATCCATGGCTGTGATGGTTTTTGTGTGACAACTTCCTTCTTTGGAACCTTTTCTAAATTAAAGGAATTATGTGTTGAAAGATGTAACTTCTGCTTGGAACCTTTCCCACTGACAAACCAGCGAATAGGAAGTTATTACATGGGAAATTGCTGACACACTGTCATGATGTACATATGCTGGACCACGTCATTGCTAGTCCCTTGTTTACTTGCTGATCTCTCAACTATGCTTGTGGTTGTAGCACTTGGAGTTTTGAATGTTTTGTCCAGAGGTCACAGGAAGGATGATGTAGCTTCACCAGAAATCATACACTCATTACATTGTGTACTGAATCTAATCATCTCAGAGCCTATTAAGTTAACACCATGTAGCCATGTGCCATTAGATGCATCAATAATAGTAATGGGAAAAGTCCCAGAGGTCACTAACAGGATGTAGACTCGAATCATGATATATAGTAAACATTAATAATTCCCAAATGACGACTAACTTAATCACTGCCAACAAATGCTGGAACTGGCTAAATTTTTCTAATGTATGAATATTGAACTAATTAGTTAATTACTTTTACTAACCTGTCATTTTTTCCACTTAATTTGCTTTTATGCTTTAACAATTTTTGTTGTATCTAATTTGAATTACCAGTGAACGTACCTTCCAGGTCAGAAGATTCTTTTAAAAGCAAAATATTCAAGCAAAAATGTGCAATGTTGCTTTCCTTTTGTCCCAATACAATGGACATTCCCTTTGAACTGAACTCACAGGCAGTCTTTTACTTTATTTCCACATTCATTTACTTCATTCCTTGTGTTAGTTACCTACTAAACTACTGGGATTTCAAACATGTTTCACACCCATATTCAGCCCAAACTCACCTGTGGTCACTTGCACTAAACAAGGGCAAGGTTAACAGTTGCTCAGTGTACACTCTCCATATATTAGGTTCCATTGAAATCCTATAGCACCCAAGGTCAAATTTCTGCCTGCTAATGACCTGTGTTGTAGAAGGCCATTCTAGGTCTACAGTGACCAGGAATGGGTGTCTTCAACAACTTTCTCCTTTCTCTAATCCAGCCTTTCTAATAAAAAGTCTCCTTTTTCTTCTTCTTGGGCAGTCCATTGGGATTGAGGATGATTTGCTTCCACTCCTGTACTGTGCTTCTGAGGTGACTGATAAGGCCAATGAGGAACCCAAACACTCTGCTACAGATAAGGCAGTTGGTGTTTGATGGGGGGTGGGCAGCTTGTGAGGTGATGGAGTCCATCTGCTGTTTATGCTGGAGTTCTGTGTGCCCCTGGTGAATGGATTCAAAGTTCTCAAAGTCATCCCAAACATTCCTTCTCCTTTGAGGGCCAGGGATTCCCAGGAGTCAGTGGAGATGTTGCACTCCTTCAAGAAGACTTTGAAAACATCCTTGACACATTTACTCAGTCCATCTCATATTCTCTTGCCATAATGGAACTTGGAATAGAGCAATACTCCTATTGCTTCCTTGGCATAGGCCAGAGATCACACATGTACCTTCCATCATGGTTAAATAGTTGGGATTCATACTTGCCAATTCAAGGCTGAGAGCTTTTTTGGAAATGCCCTCCAGTGTAAATCAGGACTTCAAGGATGGGGCAGGGAGAGAGGGGTAAGAAAATTGGAAGAACTCATATGAAGTCATCAGTAGAATCAAAGTGTAGTAACTCTGAAGACATAGAAAGCAAAAAGCATAAATTATGCTAAGTCTGACTAAAAGCATGTGGCCACTAGATGTCATGGCAGGCTCTCACTCTATAGGTTGTGATGTAGTATACTGTGCAGCTAAATTTACAGGCATTTATAACTCCACTGCATTTAGAAATAAATGTCATGTTGAAATAATTAAAAATTTGGTATCAGTAAAATAAGATCATTTTTAAGGACTTAGCCTAACTACAGATCACACCACTATTGGCAACCATCATGAACGTATCCATCATGGAAGCATTTTTGAATGGAGGATACACTTTACATAGTCTGAGCAGTTATGAATAGAACAGGGCCTTTTGGAATGAGATGATTTAAGAAATCATTAATGATCTTCATAGAATTTTAGAAATTTACAGCACAGAATGAGGCTCTATTGCTATAATGAACAGGATGCCTTTATTGAGACATAAGATCTTGAGGAAGCATGACAGTATAGATGTTGAGGTGTTTTCAGTAGTCTCAAGAGTCTTGAATGAGGGGACATAGTTACAAGATAAGGAGCCGGTCATTTAAAAAGAAGGTGCATAGAAATTTCTTTTTGAAGAGGGTGATGAATCTCTGGAATTCTCTATCCTAGATCATTAGGAATATTTAACGTGGTGGTAGGTAAATCTTTGAAAGGTCGGGGAATTGAGGGCCATAAGAAACTGGAGTTGAGGCCATGTTCACGTTGAATGGGAAGGCAGCTTTGTTGGGCCGAATGGCCTACTCCTGTTCTTATTTCCTCTTTACCTATTGGAACACATTTTACCAAAATACCCATAATACAATTCATGAAATTTGGCTTAATTTAAATATAAATTAAGGAATGCCTGTATTAAAACATAAAAACATTTAAAAATCCCCTGAGAATCATTTAAAAATAATTAGAAACATTAAAGCAAATAAAATTAAGTAAAACAAAACCCTTACTTTTCTCTCTCTCTCTCTCTCTCTCACACTAACCCAGTCACACACGCACGCACACCCGCACACACACCCGCACACACCCCCTTTTTAAATATGTCAATTAGAATCAGATGATTTATGGGCATGGTATCATAGAATCTTTAAGGCGCAAAGGAGGCCATTTGCCCCATTCAGTGCACTCCAGCTCCTTGCAGAGCCCTAGGGAGGCTCATTTGCCTTTTCTTCCCCCATTGCCCTTTTAATTATTTTCCCACATCTGCCTATCGTTTTCATCATTCTTTTTGGTAATAAGTTTTTAAAGATGAGAACAACTCGCTGTGTAAAAAACAGTTTCTCTCCACAGGCACGGTGGGCCAAAGAGCCTGTTTCTATGCTGTGCAACTCTATGACTCTACATTTGTCACGTGTCTTCTTCCTTTTACTTTTTATCTGCATCTGCCGGTTCTTGAACCTTCCACTATTAGGAACAGTTTCTGTTTAGACCATCAAGATCTTATAGACCTTGATCAAATCTCCTGTCCTTTTGGTTCAATAAGATCAATGATTAACTTTGTACTTGGCATCCCAACCGTGGAACTTATTGTGCACCCTCTCTAAAACCCTCATATTGTTCCTTGGGTGTTATGACTTGAATTGAGTACAATACAGCACATCAGTTGTGCCCTAACCTGTATTTTGTAAAGGTGCAACTAATCTTCCTGTTTTTGTACTCTGATCATCTATTAACAATTAGAAAATATTAAAAAAAACACCCAAAATACTTATAAAGAAATGAAAACATTACTGAAACATAAATTCAAAATGCAGCAAGATAAATATAGATGATTTCACAAAACAGCAATCTCCAAGTGATAATCCTGACTTTCCTCTGAACTAGCAATAATGACTGGGTAACAGGAAAATCCATAACCACACCTCTCCCTGCCTCTGTAGTCTCCTTGAGACATACAGCTATGTACCCCTAATAACATCCTCCTGATCATATCTGAATTTAACAGTCCATCATTTAGCTGCTAAAGTCCCAAGTTCTAGAGTTCCCTTTCTAAACTTCTCCACTTCTGCCTTCCTTGAAGAAACACTCCTTAAACCCTACATCCTTGGCCAAGCTTTTGAATCTCTTTGTGTGACTGGGTGCAAAATTTTTTTTGATAATGCTCCTGTGAAGTGCCTTGGGACATTTAACCACATTAAAGGTGCCACATAAATACAGTGTTGTTTTTAGTAAATTAGCATTGATTCAAGAAGACAAAAGAAAAATTAACCTGAAATTAATGTTCTGTAATCGGAGCTAATTTGTGTTCTAGGCAGGTTGTCAACAGCACTAACACAAACATTACCATTTGTGACACCAACAGTATTTAATATTGCACTGGCCAGCTGCCTGTGTTAAATGTGCTCCTTAATTCTCGGATTGGTGTGGATGGCTTTGGGTTAGATAAATATTTCCATGATATAGCACCACAGGTTATTTTAAACCTATTAAATAAAAATGAGCTATTCAACAGTCCTTGGCCAAGTGATCTTGGTATTGCATATTAGATACAGGTGTGACATGTCTATTGGTTTGTGACATTTGGTCTACCCTATTAGTAGTATTTGTGTGTCAAAATATAAAAAGATTACATTTATTTTGCAAGTTCATCCTCATTTCTGCTGGGTACTGCTCCACGATCTTTCCAACAATGATACAGTCAAAGAATTATATCAGCCTGTCATTACAAACAAGAGTGTGGAGTTGTAAGAAGATTTGTAATCACAAGTTCATAATGACCAGTATAATTAAAACAATCAAAATGGCTATTGGAACGTTGGTCTATATCTGAAGGCTGTGAATACAAAGAGGAGGAAGTTATGTTAAGATGAATAGAGACTTGGTTGTATTCATCTGGAATATAATTCAAACACAGAACTTGTGATTGCTGAGGAGTCCATCAATTATTGTCCAACCCTAATTGTTGCTTAACCGAGCAGCTTATTAAATGAAGCATTTCAGAGAATCAACCATTTTACAGTGGGTTTGAGTCACTAATAGGTCAAGTTGGGTGTGACGTTCGGTACCACATGCAGCATTGATCATGTCAGGAAACAACATGACACAGCTTTTCCAGAATTATATCAGGATTTTCTAGAACCTAGAACAGCACTGCACTGGACAGGACACTTGGCCCATGATGTGCCGATCTTGATGCCAATTTATACTAAATGTCCTCTTTCTGTGTATCATTCCTAACCCTCCATTCACTTCATTTTCATGTGCCTATTTAAAAGCCTCTTAAACTCCACCAAACTGCCTGCTTCCACTACTACCCCTGGTAACCCACTCCAGGCACCTACCATTCTCTATGTAAAAATCTTGCCCCTTCTAACCGTAAAAAGCATGTCCTCTGGTGTTTGACATTTTTACTCTGGGGAAAAGATTCTGACTGCCTACCCTATCTATGCTTCTCATAATTTTAAAAACCTCTATCAGGTCTCCCCTCTGCCTCCGATGCTCAAAGGAGAACAACCCAAGTTTGTCCAACCTTTCCTTATAGCTCATACCCTCTAATCCAGGGCAGCATCCTGGTAAACCTCTTCTGCACCCTTTCCACAGTCTCCACATCCTTCGTATAATGGGGCAAACAGAACTGCACACAATACTCCACGTGCGGTCTGACTTAAGTTTTATATAGCTTCAGCATGACTTCCTTATTCTTATACTCAGCACCCCTTCCAATGAAGGTAAGCATGTCATACGCCTTCTTTACCACCTTATCCACTGTGTAGCCACTTTCTGTGTAGGACTCGGACCCCAAGATCCCTCTGTACGTCAATGCTTTTATGGGGTCTACCATTAACTGTATACGTTCTCCTTTCATTTGACCTCAAAAACTGGAACACCTCACACTTACCTGGATTAAACTCCATCTGCCACTTCTCTGCCAATAGCTGTAACTGAACTATATCCCTCTGTATTCTTTGATATCCTTTACACTCCCCACAACTCCATCAATATTAGTGTCATAAACACCATAAATTATGAGGAAAGCTTGCATAAACTGGCCTTAAGTATAACAAACTGAAATATGATTTAATCATGTTGTTTAAAATGTTAATGAATTGATAGGTTAGATACAGAGAACTTGTTTCCTCTGGTTGGGAGAGGGGAGAATCTTTTGTCAATGAAATCAAGAAACACTGGTAAGCTGGAATTCTCTTTCTCAAAACAAAGGGTACAGATAGTGGGAAACTTGGATCTTCGTCATTATCTGTCCAGACAGAAAAAAAATCGAATGATCTCAGTCTTTTAAGATCCAATATCTCAGTATCTACACCTTCTTTGGGAGAAAGAATTCCAATTTGCCAGTGCTTTTCGACCAAAAGTTTCTCCCCTCTTCCATTCAGAGGAATCTTCAGAGAAATCAATCTTCCAATGAGTGTGAGGGCACTTTATCTGAATGCCTGTAGTATCCGAAACAAGGTCAGTGAACTTATGGCACAAATCAGTACAAAGGGCTATGATTTAGTGGCCATTACAGAAATGTAGTTGCAGGGTGGAGATGAGTGGGAATTAAATATCCAAGGGTATCAGGTAATACGGAAGGATAGGCAGGAAGGTAAGAGAGGTGGGGTAGCGCTTGTAATTAAGGATGAGATCAGGGTGATAGTGAGAGATGATATAAGATCTAAGGAGCAAAATGTTGAATCCATCTGACATTAAGAATAGTAAAGGGAAAAAAAAAATCACTGGTGGGGGTTGTCTATGGGCCACCAAATAATAACATTACGGTGGCACAGGCAATAAACCAAGAAATATCTGACGCATGTAAGAATGGAACGGCAGTTGTCATGGGGGACTTTAACTTGCACATAGATTGGGCGAATCAGGTTGGTTGAGGCAGTCATGAGGAGGGCTTTACAGAATGCATCCATGATAGCTTTCTTGAACAGCATGTTACTGAACCCACAAGGGAAAATGCTATCTTGGATCTGGTCCTGTGCAATGAGACTGGTAAAATTATTGATCTTGTAGTTAGGGATCCTCTTGGAAAGAGTGATCACAGTATGATTGAATTTCTCATACAAATGGAGGGTGCAATAGTTCAATCTAAAACCAGTGTATTGTGCCTAAACAAGAGAGACTACAACAGGATGAGGGAGAAGTTGGCTAGTGTAGACAGGAAACACAGGCTATATGGTGGGACAGTTGAGGAACAGTGGAAGATTTTCAAAGAGATTTTTCACAGTGCTCAAAGAAAGTATATTCCAGCTAAAAGCAAGGACAGTAAGGATGGGGAGAGCTAGCATTGGATAACTAAGGAAATAAAGGAAGGCATCAAGCTAAAAGCTCATGCATACAAAGTTGCCAAGAGTAGTGGGAAACTGGAAGATTGGGAAAACTTTAAAAAGCAACAAAGAACCACTAAGCAACCAATAAGGAAAGGGAAGATAGATCATGAAAGTAAACTAGCACAAAATATAAAAACAGCTCGTAAAAGTTTTTATAATTATAGCGGAAAAGAGTAGCTAAAGTGAATGTAGGTCCCTTGGAAGATGTGAAGGAGAAATTAATATTGAGTAATGCGGAAATGGCCGAGGCTTTGAATGACTGTTTTGTGTCAGTCATGGTGGAGGACACGTCTAACATGCCAATGGGAGGTGAGGACCTCAATACAATCACTATCACTAAAGAAGTAGTGCTGAGCAAACTAGTGGGCCTAAAGGTAGACAAGTCACCTGGTCCAGATGGAATGCATCCTAGGGTACTGAAAGATATGGTGGACGTTATAGTGGAGGCATTTGTAATAATTTACCAAAATTCTCTAGATTTTGTGCAGGTCCTGGCAGATTGGAAGACAACGAATGTCACACCACTGTTTAAAAAAGGAGGTAGGCAAAAGGCAGGTAACTATAAGCCAGTTGCCTAATGTTTGTAGTCAGAAAAATGCTTGAAGCTATTATTAAGGAAGAAATAGCGAAACATCTGGATAGAAGTGGTTCCATCAGGCAGACGCAGCATGGATTCAGGAAGGGCAGGTCCTGTTTGACAAACCTACTGGAGTTCTTTGAGGATATAATGAGCGCAGTGGATAGAGGGGAACAGGTGGATGTTGTACACTTGGATTCCCAGAAGGCGTTCGATAAGGTGTTGCATAAAATACTTATCCGTAAGATAAGGATGCATGGAATTGGGGGTAATGTATTAGCATGGATAGAGAATTGATTAGCCAATAGAGGGCAGAGAGTTGGGAGAAATGGGTACTTCTCTGGTTGGCAGTCAGTGGGGAGTGGGGTGCCGCAGGGGTCAGTGCTAGGCCCGCAACTGTTCACAATGTACATTAACGATTTGGAAGAGGGGACTGAGTGTGGCGTATCTAAGTTTGCTGAAGGCACTAAATTGAGTGGAAAAGCAAATTGGTCAGAGGATGTGGAGTCTGCAGAGAGGTATAGATAGGTTAAATGAGTGGGCAAGGGTCTGGCAGATGGAGTACAATGCAGGTAAATGTGAGGTCATCCACTTTGGAAAGAAAAATAGATCAGATTATTATTTAACTGGTGAGAAATTGCAGCATGCTGTTGTGCAGAGGGACTTGGGAGTGCTTGTGCATGAATCACAAAAGATCGGTTTGCAGGTGCAACAGGTTATCAAGAAGGCAAATGGAATGTTGGCCTTCATTGCTGGAGGGATTGAATTTAAGAGCAAGGAGGTTATGCTGCAACTGTACTAGAGTACTATGTGCAGTTCTGGTCTCCTTACTTGAGAAAAGATATACTGGCTTTGGAGGTGGTGCAGAGGAGGTTCACCAGGTTGATTCCGGAGATGAGGGGGTTAGGCTGAGGAGAGATTGAGTCGCCTGGGACTATACTCACTGGAATTCAGAAGAATGAGGGGGGATCTTATGGAAACATATAAAATTATGTAAGGGATAGATAAGGTGGAGGCAGGAAGGTTGTTTCTACTGTAAGGTGAGACTTATGAGACTCCAGGACACATAGCCTGAAGATTTGGGGGAGTAGATTTAGGACGGAGATGAGGAGGAACTGCTTTTCCCAGAGAGTGGTGAATCTGTGGAATTCTCTGCCTAGGGAAGCAGTAGAGGCTACCTCATTAAATGTATTTAAGGCACAGTTAAATTTTTGCATAGTAGGGGAATTGAGGGTTATGGGGAAAAGGCAGGTTCATGGAGTTGAATCCATGGCCAGATCAGCCGTGATCTTATAGTATGGTGGAGCAGGCTTGATGGGCCAGATGGCCTACTCCTGCCCCTATGTCTTATGTTCTTATGTTCAGAGCAAATAACTTCTCTGGAGCTACCTAATCAACCACATGAACAGATGAAGTAGAAGCCTGAAGAGGTCACTGGGCCTTCAAGCCTGCTCTATCCTAGCATAAGATTGTGGCTGATCTGATAGGAAGCTGAACTCTGCATTTCTATCCACTTACAGTAACCTTTCACCTGCCTTCTTATCATATCTGTTTGCCTCTGCCTTAAAAATATTCAAAGACTCTTGTTCCACTCCCCTTTGAGAAAAAGAATTTGAAAAACTCATGACTCTCTGAGAGAAAAAAAACACCCTATCTCTGCCATAAATCAATGACTCCTTTTTTTTAAACAGTGGTTCCTGATTCTATATTCTCCAACAAGATGATAACACAGAACGAATTGAAAGACAATACTTTTTATTATAACACTGGTAAAAGGGTTTTGAATTGAAGTAGCTGATGTCTTCCCTGTTATATGAAACATAATCATTTTTCATTTGCCACTTATTTGTGCTTTATTTTGTTACATGTAATCGCTCTACTAGAAACAGCTTCCTTATGGTCTATGCCCAAAGTGAAACATTTAACAAAGAGTTTGGAAAATTGTCCAGGTTTATCTTGTCCACAAAAAGCGCAACAAATTCAATTTAGCCAATCAGTATGCACTCAATCATCAGCAAAGTGATGTATGGTGTCGCCAACAGTTCTATCAACAGACAGGGACCAATAATCTACTAAGTGATACTTAAAGATTTATTTCCACCAGTATTATGTACGTTCAGGTACATTCTAACAAAAAAGAAACGATCTCAAGAGGAGGGCCTATCATCTGTGGTTAACTAAAAAGTTAAAAATGATATCATTCTTTAAAAAAAGGGCTGTGAACCAAGTGCTGGTAAATGGGATTAGTATAGATAGGTACTTGCTGGTCAGTATGGACATGATAGGCCGAAGGGCCTATTTCTGGGCCATATGATTCCAGGACTTTGAAAAGCAATAATTAATAATTGTGCAAAGATGGTGGGAGATCAGAAGAATGGATGGAATATAAACAAAACAGCAAAGAATGACTAAAAGAACAATGAGGAAGGATTTTTAAATCAACCAGAAATAGAAAAAAAGATAGTAAGAGTTTCTTTAGATATTTTTAAAAAGGAAAGAGTTAACAAAGTGTTCATTGGTCCAATAGGAAGTGAGTCTGGGGAACTAATAACGGAAAAATGAATCAAGTGTTTTGCATAAGTCTTCAGTACACAGGATACACATATCGTAGAAATAGCAGTAAAATGGGAACTGGAAGACAGGGAGGAACTCAGGAAAATTACGGTCACCAGCGAGGTTGTACTGCCCAAATTGTTGGAGCTGCAGGTTGACAAGCCTCTGGGACCTCATGAACATTATCCTAGGATCTTAAAAAGAGTGACTAGTGGGATAGTTGATGCATTGACTTTAATTTTCCCAAGTACCTTAGATTTAGATATTAGATATTTATTTATTAGTCACATGTACATCGAAACACAGTGAAATGCGTCTTTTTGTGCTACTGAGAATGTACTGAGTGTCGCCACTCTTCCGGCGCCAACATAGCATGCCCACAGCTCCTAACCCGTACGCCTTTGGAACGTGGGAGGAAACCAGATGAAACCCACGCAGACACGGGGAGAACAAACAAACTCTTGAAAATAGCAAAGGGAGGCAGACAAAAAGCAGGAAACTACAGACCAATTAGCTTAACATTAGTCATTGGAAAAATGTTAGAAATTATTATAAAACATAATACAGCAGATAAATTTAGGGAATTCAAGCAAAGTCAACATGGTTTTGTGAAAGAAAAATAATGTTTGACCAATTTATTGGAATTCTTTGACGAGGTAACAAATGGGACCTTTGGGACCTCTACTGCTTGTGATATATACAAATGACCTGGATGAAAATGTAGATGGGTGGGTTAGTAAGTTCACAGATGATATAAAGATTGGTGGTGTTATGGATAGTGTAGACGATAGCCAAAGGATACAGCGGGATATAGGTCAGTTGCAGATATAGGTGAAGAAATGGCAGGTGGAGTTTAATCTGGCCAAATGTGAGGTGTTGCTCTTTGGGAGATCAAATATAAAGGGACAGTACAGTGTTAATGACAAGACTCCTAACAGTGTATGCACAGAGGGATCTTGGGGTCCAAGTCCATAGCTCCCTGAAAGTGGCTCTGCAGATTGATAGGGTGATAAAGAAGGCATATGGCAAATTGGTAAATTAGTTTATTATTGTCACATGTATCAAGGTACAGTGAAGAACTTGTCTTGCATACCGTTCATAGAGAATAATTTATTACAACAGTGTATTGAGGTAGTAAAACAATAACAGCCTGCAGAATAAAGTGTTACAGTTACAGAGAAAGTGCAGTGCAGGCAGACAATAAGCTGCAAGGTCATAATGAGGTAGATTGTGAGGTCAAGAGTCCATCTTAACGTACTAGGGAACCATTCGATGGTCTTATAACAACAGGATAAAAGCTGTCCTTGAGTCTGGTGGTACGTGCTTTCAGGCTTTTGTATCTTCTGCCCGACGGGAGAGGGAAGAAGAGAGGATGTCCAGGGTGGGTGGGATCTTTGATTATGCCGGCTGCTTTACAGAGGCAGTGAGAAGAGTAGACAGAGTCCATGGAGGGGAGGCTGCTTTCCGTAATGTGCTGAGCTGTGTCCACAACTCTGTAGTTTCTTGTGGTCATGGGCAGAGCAGTTGCCATACCAAGCCGTGATGCATCCAGATAGGATGCTTTCTATAGTGCATGATTAAAAATTGGTGAGGGTCAAAGGGGACATGCCAAATTTCTTTAGCCTCCTGAGGAAGTAGAGGCACTGATGAGCTTTCTTGGCATGCTTGCTTTTATTAGTCAAGGCATTGAGTTCAAGAGTCAGGAAGTTCTGTTGCAGCTTTATAAAACTCTAGTTAGGCCACACTTGGAGAATTGCATTCAATTCTACTCAGCCCATTATAAGAATGATGTGGAGGCTTTGGAGATGGTGCAGAATAGGTTTACCAGGATGCTGCCTGACTTAGAGGGCATGTGCTTTAAGGAGAGGTCAGGCAAACTTGGGTTGCTTTCTCTAGAGTGACAGAGGCTAAAGGGAGACCTATTAGAAGTTTATAAGATTATGAACAGCATAGATAAAGTGGACAGTGGGTATCTTTTTCCCAGGGTTGAAATGTCTAATACTAGAGGGCATGGATTTAAGGTGAGAAGGGGTAAGTTCAAAGGAGAAGTGCGGGACAACTTGTTTACACCGAGAGTGGTAGGTGCCTGGAATATGCTGCTAGGGGTGGTAGTTGAAGCAAATACAATGGAAGTGTTTAAGAGGCTCTTAGATAGGCACTTTAATGTGAGGAGAATGGAGGGACATTGTGCAGGCAGAAGGGATCAGTTTAGTTAGGCACTTAATTACTAGTTTAATTAGTTTGGCACATTATCATGGGCTATGGTCTATGTTCTAAGTGCTGTGGATAAAGGGGATCCGGTGGTTGTATTAAGCTTAGATTTCCAGAAGGCATTTAGTAAGGTGCTGCATCAAAGGTTATTATGGAAAATAAAATGGTCTAGTAGAAACTTATTGATATGGACGGAAGAGTGGCTAGCTAACAGGAAACAGAGAGTGGCATAAGTTAGTCTTTATCTGGTTGCCAAGGTGCAATGAGTGGTGTGCCACAGGGGTTAATACTGGGGCCTTAACCTTTTACAATTTCTATAAGTGACTTGGTTGAACACGCTGATAGTATAGTTGCTACATTTACTGATGACATAATGATCGGTTGGGAAGTGAATTGTAAAGAGGAGATAAGGATGTTACAAAGGGGTTAACTAGATTAAATGAGTGACAAAGATCTGGCAAATGGGGTATAATGTGGGAAAAATGGAAATTATCTATTATGGCAGGAAACATAAGAAAGAAATGGTGAGAGATTGCAGAGTTCTGATATGTGGAGGATCTGGATGTCTTAGTGTATGATTCACAAAGGGCTAGTTTGCAACTGAATCAAATTTCCAACCAGAAAGATATCACAATGCTTACCACCGTCTGCTCGAGATGTCACTTCCTGGAAGCAGAGGGTGCAGTCTCAAAATGAATTGTACTGGTCTCACTGATCTATGACAGTGTTTATGCCCCACACCAGCCTCCACCCACTTTGCTCCTAATTGTTTCAACATAACCTTTGTTCTGATTTTCAGTTGGTGACGTGTGTCTCTTGGCCAAAGGTTTGTTGCTTCAAGCCCCACCCAGAGACTTGTGGAGTCCTGGTAGTGTTGTTGTAGCTGAATTTAAATTGTCAAACTGAGATCCAAACTGCCCTTTCACATAGTTATACAGTAGGGAAACAGGCCCTTCAGCCCAACTTGTCCATGCCGACCAAATTACCCATCTGAGCTAGTCCCATTTGCCTGCGTTGGCCCATATCCCTCTAAACCTTTCCTATCCATGAACCTGTCCAAATGTGGATGTGAAAAAGTTATTTGGAGAGGATGGAGATATTATTTCTCCCTCTTCCCATAACAAAAACCACAGAGCGGCTCCAGTTAGTAGTTTACACCTTTTACGTCTAAACACTGTTCTTGTCCATTGTGTTAACATTATTTCGTATAATGACAACCCTCGACTTTGTTTTATGAATGCAGTACTGTCAATAGTCTTCGGATCGATCGCATTTGTGTGAGGATGTCCAACAGAACAGGCTAGTCAGTGATGGGGTAAAGGAGTAAACTAAACGGATTAGTGAAAACTCGGGCGATGGTGGCACACTTTGAATAAGCAGATATCCTTAACGTTATTATAGGATCAACAATAGAAGATTTTGCCTAAAAGTTTTTTTTTTAATGGAGCAAAAGTGCCCGATATTACCCAATAATGATGATAGCACCCCCAAAAATAAAATCCACATATAAATCCAAATCCGATACAAGCTATGCGGAGGAGAGTTGTGGTTGATGGTATTACGTAGCAGCCCTGCCTGAGTGTTGTCGCGAAGGAAAGTGTATCCAGTGCGCAGTTTTCTGTTTGTGGACAGAGTGCAGTGGGTGTAGCTTGCTCAGGGCGTACAGAAGTGGGGAAACGGTTTTGAAGTTGCAAGGAGCGGGCGGAATTCAAGACCAGAGCCATGGCTGGTGTTAGCACGTGTATCAAGTACTCCATGTTCTTCTTTAATTTTTTATTTTGGGTGAGCAGCGAACTTTATGATGCTTTAAAAACAAACCGAATTAGCATTGCACCGCGCGTCAAGTTGCAACTTGCAAATTACAGCGGTTTAATAGTGCTTCGTTTGTGTTTCCGCGTCATTCGCTCGTTTAGTACTCTAATCTCGTTTTGATGTCTTTAAAAATGAAGAAAACTCCCAAACCTTTTGCCGATAACACGTTGAGAGCAATTTGCGTGCATTCTGCTATTACAAGGCACAGAAAGGCTATAGGATTAGTTGTTGTAATCGGACTAAACGTTATGGTCTCTTGTTTCAAGTTATCAAAGATTGCAGCATAGCTAGTGAATATGTTTATTTGTGTTATGGATTCCTTTCTCTAGTCAATTTGAGCATATTTTTAAATAGATCATATCAAGGTACAGTGTTTTTCACATGCATCGGTCGGAGACTATTTGGCTAGACCCACATCACGCAGTGGCTCTATTGAGGTGAATTGGTTACATTGAAAATTATTTCCTGTTTCCTAGATACGCCTGCACTCTGTGGCCATCTTAATTCAAAATATGGTACAAGGTGGATTCTGGAGATGATAGTTGTCCCGTAACTGGAGATATTTAGGCAACTTCTGGTATTGTGGCTTCATGCACTTTCTCCTCTCCCCTACCCCCAGAAGTAAAATTTAAAGTAAATTTTCGGAAATTGTCAGCAAACATCTTTCACGTCTTTGCAGCTTTTGTCTTGTGCTCTGTCCTAGATTTTACAGTGGAGGTTGAGGACCTCAGGAGATTCTGCTTGGGAATCTTGTTTCCTCATCTGGCTTCACTAATACACCCTTTTGTGCTGAAAACTGAATTGGAAACCTCCCAAATCTAAATGCGATTTTAATGGGATCTTGGTGTCAGCCTCAAATGGACATTTGCTTCTGCTTTTAAACCTCTTTGTCATTTTCATCATGCACTTTTTCTTCTTGACTGTTTCTATTTCCTTAAAATTGCATTTTTCAATTAAGTTTTTAGCGTGAAATAAAATTTGGCCTCTGCTTGACAGAATTAATGTAAGAATATACAAAAAAAGCAACAGTAGGCCATTCGGCCCATCAATCTTACCCCTTTAAATATGATCATAGCTGATCTGCACCAGGCCTCATCTCTTCTGTGCCAGTTCCCTGTAGACCTTCGGTTCCCTGATTTTTTTGCAGTAATTTATCCCCAAGATCTAGCCACTGATTAAGTACAATAGTATATATTGTATTTGAATAGGCATCTCCATCATCTGTAGTGTTAGCTCCTAAGGTTAAATTTATTATTGCCAGCATCGAATTAAATGTTGAGGTCATCGTTAGCTTGGCAAACTGTTCAGGTGCAGAATGCTTATCAGACAGAACTGAAGACAGAATTGGTAAATTTGACAAGAAGCTGTAAAAAAATTTTAGTAATGTTGTGGCTGCATCCTCTAGTTTGATTGTGTTGAAAGTTAATTATTTGTTACTGAATTGATGCTGAAGCCCTGGAATTATTAAAAGTATTAGGAATGCTGCATTGATGAAATAACGTGGGCTGATTGCTTTTGTAATCTATGGTTATTTTATGACTGGGTCAAAGGAAGTATTCTAATCCAGGCTTGAATGCTCCAGTAATTGCCTGGTTGATCTCCCATACAAGAATTCCAGTTCATTTAAAAGTCTACCATAATATTCCACAGGGTGTGAGTCACTCTTGTCCACTGACTGTTCCTATCAATCTACTTTGCTCCCCATTCCCTAATCCCCTAATATCTCAAATAGAATTCTCAGTCTTGTGTATTATTCCCTCAGTTCCTTGCTCTTCCCGTTTCTATTTTTCATCCTCCCAGTTAAACTCTCTGCTCCTGGCCTCGTGCACTCTTCATCCTCCTCCTCATGTCGTTATCAGCTGAGAGTTCCACTCTGTAATAATGACCAACTCTGCTTCTGAACGGTCCATGAATCCATGAACACTACTTCATTATTCCGTTTTCTTGTACTATTTATTTATTTTGTAATTTATAGTAGTTTTGTCTTAAAAGACTTATCCATAAGATAAGGATGCATGGAGTTGGTAATGTATTAGTCTGGTTAGAGGATTGGTTAACCAATAGAAGGCAGAGAGTTGGGATAAATGGTTGTTTCTCTGGTTGGCAGTCCGTGGTGAGCGGGATGCTGCAGGGGTCGGTGCTGGGCCTGCGACTGTTCACGATATATATTAACGATTTAGAAGAGGGGACTGAGTGTAGTGTATCTAAGTTTGCTGATGACACTAAATTGAGTGGAAAAGCAAATTGTGCAGAGGATGTGGAGAGTCTGCAGAGATGTATAGATAGGTTAAGTGAGTGGGCAGGGGTCTGGCAGGTAGAGTACATTGTTGGTAAATGTGAGGTCATCCACTTTGGAAGGAAAAATAGAAGATCAGATTATTATTGAAATGGTAAAAGATTGAATCATGCTGTTGTGCAGAAGGACTTGGGAGTGCTTGTGCATGAATCACAAAAGGTTGGTTTACAGGTGCAACAGGTTATCAAGAAGGCAAATAAAATGCTGGTCTTCATTGCTGGAGGGACTGAATTTAAGAGCAGGGAGGTTATGCTGCAACTAACTGTACAGGGTACTGGTGAGACCGTACCTGGACTACTGTGTGCAGTTCTGGTTTCCTTACTTGAGAAAAGATGTACTGGCTTTGGAGGCAGTGCAGAGGAGGTTCACTGGGTTAATTCTGGAGATGAGGGGGTTAGCCTTAGAGGAGAGATTGAGTCACCTGGGACTATACTTGCTGGAATTTGGAAGGATGAGAGGGGATTTTATAGAAACATATAAAATTATGAAGGGGATAGACAAGATAGAGGCAGGAAGGTTGTTTCCACTGGTAGGTGAGACTAGAACCAGGGGGCATAGCCTCAAGGTTTGGGGGAATAGATTTAGGACAGAGATAAGGAGAAACTACTTTTCCCAGAGAGTGGTGAATCTGTGGAATTCTCTGCCCAGGGAAGCAGTAGAGGCTACCTCATTAAATATATTTAAGACACAGTTAAATTTTTGCGTAGTAGGGGAATTAAGGGTTATGGGGAAAAGGCAGGTAGTTGGATCTGAGTCCATGGCCAAATCGGCCATGATCTTATTGAACGGAGGAGCAGGCTCGATAGGTCAGATGGTCTGCTCCTGCTCCTGTTTCTTATGTCTTTGCACTGTATTGCTGCTGCAAAACAACAAATTTCATAACTTATAAGTCAGTGATAATAAACCTGATTCTGTAGCTCCATTCTTGTCTTTTAAAAATGTTCTCATCGTTAACCCCATTAATCACCCTTTCTAATGTATCCTATTCTGGCTTTGTATATTTTTCTGCATACATCTGTCAAGCACATGCAAACCCCTTTCTGTCTTGGAGTGCTATTTCAATGCAAGTTGTAGTAGCTGTCCATTTTAGAAAGCCTATTAAAATAGAGACTACTCTGAGGTCCACAAAACTGCTGGGATGTTAGTTTAATTTTTCCCTACACTGTTGAGAACCAGACTGAAACAATAATGGTGTTCAAAAGTGTCGAGAAACCTGGCTGAATGTGACATGAACATTCACTTAATCTTGGAGCCATAGAGTAATGCAGCACAGAAACCAGCCCATCGCATCCATGCTGACCTTTTTGCTCATGAACACCTAATCCCATTTGCCCTCATTAGGATCGTATCCTTCTACAGCTTACCTATTGAAGTGTCTGTCTAACCGCCTTCCAAACATAATGATTCCATCTGATTCCACCACCTTCTCTAGTAGTGTTTCAGGAGCTGGACTGGTTAAAGTAAATGAGTAATTGGGTAATTTGTTTCCCTGTATGCGACAGAAAGGTGCACCACTAATAGTTCTTTTAAGATATCCATGCAAGAGGTCTGTTGAGGAGCAAAATTAAAATCTAGACCTAACCTGACCCCGAGTAGTAATAATTTTCTTTTCTGTACTCAACTCAGTCTGAAGGCTGTAAACATTATAATCTTAAACATGTTGTTTGATCTGTTTGATGACAGAACATTAAATGTGCCTGAATCTCTTGCCTTCCTACAAGTTGCTTTCTTACTAAGAAAATATCCAAATCTGGATGACGTAGTGAACTAATACAGCATGGTGCATCCCAATCTAATCTGACCAGAACCCAAATGCTCTTTTTTTTACAGCTTCTTGTCAAATTTACCAATTCTGTCTTCAGTTCTGTCTGATAAGCATTCTGCACCTGAACAGTTTGCCAAGCTAACGATGACCTCAACATTTAATTCGATGCTGGCAATAATAAATTTAACCTTAGGAGCTAACACTACAGATGATGGAGATGCCTATTCAAATACAATATATACTATTGTACTTAATCAGTGGCTAGATCTTGGGGATAAATTACTGCAAAAAAATCAGGGAACCGAAGGTCTACAGGGAACTGGCACAGAAGAGATGAGGCCTGGTGCAGATCAGCTATGATCATACTTAAAGGGGTAAGATTGATGGGCTGAATGGCCTACTGTTGCTTTTTTTGTATATTCTTACATTAATTCTGTCAAGCAGAGGCCAAATTTTATTTCACGCTAAAAACTTAATTGAAAAATGCAATTTTAAGGAAATAGAAACAGTCAATAAGAAAATAAGAAAAATCAGTACAAACACTCGACTCAGCCCAATTTGCTATCTAAAGTGGCATCCTGCCAGTCTCAACTCCAATCCACACAGTTATTAAGAGTGCCGCTATTAAAGTGTTTGTCAATGTTTTTGTCTGCAGATCTGCTTTTCACCACTCTGTTAGGAAACTTTTTTCGCAAATCAAAACTGAAAAAGGTAACTGGATTATGGGGAATACATAAACAAGTGGTTGCTGGGATTGTGCATTGTTTGGCCATATCTCAAATGCATACCATTTTGTGTCCCTGGCTGTAGAAGAGATCAAATTTGCAGGAGAAGCAGAGTAGGTTTATTGTGATGATACAAAGGAACCTAGTTACTGTAAACGTTGGAGAAGGTAGGGCTGTACTTTTGCAGCTGAGAAGTTGAGTTTATTGCCATGTGCACAAGTACATGTATGCATGGGTGCAATGAGAAGCTTCCTTGTAGCAGTATCACAGGCACATAGCATGAAAACACAGGAAAAGCATAATTTAAACATAAGTTATGCAGAATTATACAAGGAAGAACACAATTAGAAAGAAAAACAAGCATAAGCGGCAATGATCCATCACTCCCAGTGTTTAAGAGACTGTTAGACACATGAATATGCAAAGAATGGAAGGATATGGATCATATACAGGCAGAGAAGATTTAATTTAATTTGGCATTGTGTTTGGCACAGACATTGTGGGCCAAAGGGCCTGTTCCTGTGCTGTACCATTCTATGTTCTCAGCCTTGCAGGATTTGGGACCTGAACTTTGGGGAAAATGACTCACTTTTTAAACATTCAAAACCAAACACTTTAAGGTAGGATGGATTTGAAAATTCACTTTTAAAGTGCAGCTCAATCTCTGTGAAGGTCAATAATCCCGAGATTGCATAAAGGGAGATTAGCAGAGTACCTGACACATGGTTATTAAGCAGTGGAATGATTTGCCATAAGTGAATCAGACACAAAACCAAGTTCAAATTGTGGGCCAAATGGCCCCACCTAAGTTACTATGTTTTCAAAATTATGGGGAAAAATAGCAAGAGGAAATCCACTGGAAACCCTGGAGTTGAAATTGAGCATGGAGAGGTGAGGCATCCTTCCACAGCAAATGTAAGCAAGTGACTTACATAAGTGGGTTGAGTGTGGTTTCTCTTCCATTTTTATCAGCTAATTAAAAACAAGGATTTTTATGCAGTCTTCCATACAAAATGGGTATGAATAGTGCATGTTGTTTGCATTAAATGAACGTGGAGCACAAGTAGAGCATGACTCCCTATCTGTATTGGTTAACAGTTAAGTGTGGGTGCAAATGTGATTTTTGCATTTCTTGCAGTCTTGGGAGAGCAGTTGCCATACCAAGCTGTGATGCATCTGGATAGGATGCTCTCTATGGTGCATCTGTATATTAAAAAAAAATTGGTGAGAGTCATTGTGGACATGCTGAATTTCCTTAGCCTTCTGAAGTAGGGGCGCTGGTGTGCTTTCTTGGCCATTGCATCTACATAGCTGGACGAAGCCAAGTTGTTGTTGATATTTACATGTAGGAACTTGAAGCTTTCGATCATCACCACCTCAGTACCAATGAACTGCATTGGGGTGTGTATTCCACTCCACTTCCTGAAGTTAATGATCTCTTTTGCTGTTCTGGCATTGAGGTAGATGTTGTTACTTAGACACTAAGCACTCTATCTCCTTCCTGTACTCCATCTTGATATTGTTTGAGGTTCGGCCCACAATGTCATCTGCAGACTTGTAAATGGAGTTAGAGCAGAATCTGGCCACACAGTCGTGAGTGTATAGGGAGTAAAGTAAGGGGCTGAGGGTGCAGCTTTGCAGGGCACCAGTGTTGAGGATAATCGTAGCAGAGGTGTTGCTGCTTATCCTTACCGACTGCAGTCTATTGGTCAGAAAGTTAAGGATCCATTTGCAGAGGTGGGTGCTGAGTCCTAGGTCTAGGATTGGAGATGAGCTTGTTTGGAATTATGGTATTGAGGTGGAGCTATAGTCAATAAAAAGGAGTCTGACATAAGTTTCTTTGTTATCCTGTACCCTTTCCAAAGCTGACACATCCTTCAGGTAATGGGGTGACCAGAATTGCACACAATACTCCAGCTGTGGCCTAAAGTTTTATAGAGCTTGCAACATGATTTCCTGACTCTTGTACTCAAATGCCCTGACCAACAAAGGCAATCATGCCTTACACCTTCTTTACCACCCTGTCTACTTGCATGACCACTTTCAGGGAGCAGTGGACTTGGACCCGAAGGTCCTTCTGCACATCAATGCTGTTAAGGGTCCTGCCATTAACTGTATGCCTTCCCTTACATTTAACTTCCCAAAGTGCAACACCTTGCTCTTGCCTGGATTAAACTCCATCTGCCATTTCTCCTCCTGTATCTGTAACTGGTCTATATCCTGCTGTATCCTTTGGCAAACTTCTTCACTCTCCACAACTCCACCAATCTTTGTGTCATCTGCAAACTTACTAACCCACCATCTACGTTTTCATCCAGGTAATTTATTTACATCACAAACAACTGAGGTCTCAGCACTAGTCATGGACCTCCCAGAAGAATAACATCCTTCCATCACTACCCTCTGTCTTCTATGGGCAAGCCAATTCTGAATCCAAACCACCAAGTCACTGTGGATCTCATACATCTTAATCTTCTGGATCAGCCTACCGTGACGGACCCTGTCGAATGCCTTATTGAATACCATGTCGACAACATCCACGGCCCTACCCTCATCAATCACCTTCATCACCTTCCTGAACAACTCAATCAAATTTGTAAGACGGGACCTGCCCCTCGCAAAGCCATGCTGACTGATTCTAATCATGCCTTGCTTTTCAAAATGTGCCTAAATCCTATCCAAGAGCTTCCTTACCACTGATGTGAGGCTCACCGGCCTATAATTACCCGGATTATCCCTATTTCACTTCTTGAACAAAGGAACAACATTGCCTACTCTCCAGTCCTTTGGGACTTTGCCTGTTGCTAGTGAGGATACAAAGATTTTCATCAAGGCCCCAGCAATCTCCTCTCATGCCTCTTTCAATATCTTGGGATGTATCCCGTGAAGCCCTGGGGACTCATCCACCTTAATGCTCTTCAAGAGACCCAGCAGCACCACCTTCTTGATCTCAAAATGCCCTGACAGATTAGCCTGCCCCATACTGATCTCACTACCCTCCATGTCCTTCTCCTTGGTGAATACTGACACAAAGTACTCATTTAGTACCTCAGCCACATCCTCTGACTCCAAGCACAAATTCCCTCCTTTATCCTTGAGTGGTCTGCCCTTTCCCTAGTTAACCTCTTGTTTTTAATGCAAACATAAAATGTCTTAGGATTCTCTTTAATCCTACTTGCCAAGGACAGTTCTTGGCTCTCCTAGTTCCTTGCTGGAGTTCTTTCCTGCTTCTTGAGTATTTCTCAAGGGCTCCATCTGAACCTGCTCCATAGATGCTGCCTACCTGCTGAGTTCCTCCAGCACTTCTTGTGTATTGCTCCGGATTCCAACATCTGCAGAATTTCTTGTGTCTCTGATATGCTTCCTTTTCCTTTTGGACTAAGTTCAGAACCTTTCCCGTCATCCAATGTCCCCTTGCCTTGCCACCCTTGTCCTTCCTATAATAGCAGTTTCTTAGAACTGGATGACAAAACCAATAAATGTTAAAGGTTATTGAGAAACAAGAATCAATGTTGATGACACAACCTCTAAACTGATGGTGAGATTAGAAAGGTCAATGGAAAACAAAATGACTTAAAAAAAGAATATTTTTTAAATATTTCAAATTCTCAATGAAAGCTATTTAACCTGCTTGTTTATAAATTAATGGAAACTTTCAGTAATTGACCACTTGAAATGACAAATTTGGAAAACAATTGCACACCACAAAAAGTTAAAATGGGAAGATTACAACCAAGATCTCAGAATGCCTTATCTGAACCATTCAAATATTTACCAACTTTTATGATTTCTTTTTTAAAAAAAAGGTAACTGGCAGATTGCAGAATTGTGGTCTCTGTGTGTCATCTAATGAAAAGACGAAGGAATCTTTTAATATTGTAAAAAGGCAACCACTCTTTGTGTATATATAAGAAAAAAACCTGCCCTGCATATCTCCTTTAAACTTTCCCCCTCTCACCTTAAATGCATGTCCTCTGGTACTTTTTTTTGGGGAGGAAGATTCTGACTGTCTACCCTATCTATTCCTTTATAATTTTATAAACTTTGATCAAGTCTCCCCTCAGCCTCTGCATTCCAGAGAAAGCAACCCAAGTCTGCCCAATTTCTCTTTGAAACTCATACCCTCTAGTCCAGGCAGTATCCTGGTAAATCTCTTCTGCACCCTTTCCAAAGCCTCCACATCCATCCTTCTGTAATGGGGCAACCTGTGTTGCACACACAATTCCAAGCACAGTCTCACCAAAGATTTACGAGGCTGCAACATGACTTCCTAAAATTTGTATGAAAAATATTGTGGATCATTATGGTGTAACCAGGCGTTGCTGCTTAACTCTTTGGATGTGCCTATTTAAGTATCAGAATTACCAGTGTAAAATTTGAATAACTTAATTTCTTAAAAGAATTATATTTAGGACCAGGAAAATGGGGTGTGGATAAAAATAGGATGGTCTGTGCCTTTTCTAGGAGCTGTGTAATTCCTTATTCTTTTCAGTGCATGACACATTGGGGGCTATAATTGTATAAGTTGCCAATCTGTTTTTCCATTGACCGTGAAATTGAGTGAATATTTGAGTGGTTCATACAAGACAGCCAGAAGATTTTGACTATGATCTTCCTTTCTTTATAAATATTTATCACTGAAACCAAAGGCACACAACTTTTTGTGTGGGAGGGGTAGATTGAGAATTTTGAGGCCCATCCAGCAGGATATTCTGTGCTTCCTGAAGACCACTGTTATTCCAACTGTGAACTCCTTATGGAGTCCAGCAGTGGTGTGGCAACTTTCTGCTGCTTCCCAGCAGTTACAGTGGGAAATCTGCCTGCTGAACCTTTACCAAGTTAAACCAGGTGCAGATTTAGTGACTCCATTTTAATAGAGGCATAACTCTAAGGGAGGGAGAGAGAGGAAAATATCAGAAAATTAGCTTTTTTTTAAACACTCTTTTAGATGAAGTCAGTTAATTAGTGTAAATACCATGACATAGAAGGCTGCAGCCTCGTGCTGGCAAGTAGGATTAGTACAGATATTAACTTTTAATATCTGTACTGGAGGCAGTGGGCTGATTCCCTGACTGTGTGACTCCAATTCTTAAATGTATTCACACGTAGTTTTATTTAATTGTACTAAGTGTTTTCTGCTGTTTTGTGTGTTTTAATTATCTTATAAAATTAAGATTTTTTAAAGATAGGATTTTGAATAGTTTTTGATTGTTTTGACTGCCTTGGAATGTTTGAGGTATTCCAAGTCTTTTGACAGCTGTTAAGCCTGGAGGCATAGCTTGCTATCTGAAATTGAGTTGTGTTATTTTCAGCACAAAATCTGTGTGCTGCACAGCACTTTGCCAATCAGTAATTGCTTTCAAGGACTAAGTTGCTGCTTCAGGTAAGATCATGTAGGGGAGTGCCATGTGAGGGTGGCTTGGATGGTGATAAGCAGGATTGAGTCAGCAGACCTTGGGTTGAGCAGCACCGACTTAAACAAGTCCAACTTGAAAATTTTTCTTTGGTTGTTTTTATTTTAAAGATGTATTTTGAAGATGTTAAGATGTATTTTAAAAATGTTATTTTAAAGACATGTATTTTGAAGATGTTCAAATCTTGTTTTTCAGCTGTGTGGTTCGATTATACTTGGAGTGTCCATATGGCTGCGGGTGAGCAAAGAAGTTGTGAAGGTAATGATTCTTGCTGTTTGCTGCAAGTATTTCCTGAATAATAAAACAAGCTTAAAGAAGAACTTCCACATTAAAGGCAGTTTTAACAACCTTGAGTGTTCTGCAGCATTTTGCTGTCATTGCTATGCTGTTTTTGAAGAGATAAAGCTTTTCTAAACTAGGAAGTGCTGCAATCACTTTGTTTTCAGTCAGCTTTCTCAAATGGGAGTTGGGTGACGATCAGCTAATCTGCTTCAATCTTAGAGGGGAAAAGAACTAGGCAGGATACCAGGTAAAATATCCCATCTCTTCTTTGGAATACTGGCATAGGAACAGTTATATTCACCTGCAGTGATGAGGAGGGATCTTGGTTTAATTTTTATGAAGTGCAAGATCACTGTCCTGCCATCGTACACTGAACTGTCATCTTGGGTTTTGTGCTCAAATATCTGGTGTGAGACTTGAATACAAAACTTTCGGACCTAGAGGCAAAGGGCTCACCTTTATTTTTATTTGCTTTATTTTATATAAAGTAACTTTGATGAATAAGGTCCTTAAGAATCTTAGTGCATAAACCAAACTGCATTGTCCCAAATATAAAAGAAATTATCTTATTCTAAAAAGTTATACTTTTTTTTTCTTCATTGACTGCATTCACTCAAGGCTTATTTTGCATTCTGCTGAATGCTGTTGATAAAGCTGTAAGGCATGTCAGCCAGCTTGTGGTTTGATTTATTTTGTATTCCTTTTGTACAACAGGGAAAGCTTATAGGACATTTAGTTTTGCAATCTATTTACTGTCCCCCTCTGTGGCTGAATGGAGATGTACAATAGTTCCTGCAGAAGTGGGCAAGGCTGACATGTTCTGTGGTTTGGGATCTGTGGTCACACTTCCACTTCACACTTCCTGACCTCCCCACTTTATATTTCTACTTCCAGAGCGGGTGTCACATTGTCTGTCCCTTGTGTGGCCGCAATTAACCGTCATCTTTGAGGGAGGTAGCCCAGGATCTCTGCTGTCAGGTCTATGTGATACATCCATCACATGATGCTATTGACCTGGAAAGCAGATTCTGGAGCACCTTAGTTTTTAAATTTTTCACTGGTGTTAGTAAAATGGAACTTATCAGTAAAAGTCCTGCCCAGGAAGGGGCCCATTAATAACTTGTCTTCCACAGAAGAAATTTTGTTTCATGATGGAGAATGTTATGAGTGAATTAAATTTTGTGATGTGTTGATTCAAGATGAAGCAACCTTTTGAAAATGAAACTCTGAAGATTAGAAAATGTCTCCTGAATCCAGAAAGAAATTACAATTCCATGATTATTGGGATTTCAGATTTTTCCTGTTGTATTACTAGGACATACGGTGAATCAATACATGCTTCAATAGTGTAACTGTAGTTAAAGCAAGTTTTATTGTTGAATTGGCAAATGTACAATTTAAGTTTTTCCATTATTATATAATTCCACTTCTCATTTTTACACAGCAAATTGGTGATGTGAATATTTCAGAGTTCTATGCTGCAATCAATGTTCTGATTGCTGTCGGGGCAATCATTATGGTGCTTGGATTTCTTGGGTGCTGTGGAGCCATTAAAGAAAGCAAGTGCATGTTACTCCTGGTATGTATTTATAAATCAGACTTCTGGGAATCCTAACAATACTTGTAAGAAAATGCCAGGTTTTTGATGACAGAGTAGGTTAATAACACTGATCAGTTAAATTGATAGCAATAGAAATCTAAGTTAATGTATAATGGGAAATGTTTGATCAGATATTGCCCATTTAATTCAATGCCTCAAAGTTAAAATTGACCCTATCATTTCTGCTGTTACAAAGATATTGTTTTGACATGCACGAAACCCGTAGGACTGTAGTGCTGTCTGGTATTCTGCTTTGTGCACACTATTTTGCATTTGGCAATTTCCTGACTTTGTTATTACTGATCCTATGCAGAGTAGGGTTTGGGCTTTTCACTGCACTGGGAAGCAAAAAAGCTCAACTTTCAGTAACTGAAAATCCAAAGCTGCTTTTAAAATTCTGAATATTTAGATCTGTGAACTTGAGTATGGAGCTGAGAGTTCTTCACTAACATTAAAATTTTGACCACTGCCATCCTAATGAGCAGAGCTCTGCGTCACGTGCCACTTATACACATTTAGAAAGCTCTCCATTGTAAATACAGTGAGGTGGAACCAGTAGTACAGCTCACTGCTGTCAGCTTTAATTGACTTGGTCTAGATAATAGTTTTACATTGTACTTCATATTCGTGGAGCAAACTTGTTCAACTGTGCAGTGAAAACTGAGGCTGCCTGAACTTCTAATCAATATAAATTTCCAGTTCATTGAAGAGTCTGAACCACACGCTGCACAGGATCGGACATAATGCTAAGAGTCAGGAAAGTGCTGTGGATGTCAACTGTAGCACCACATAGCTGTGGGGAATAAATAATCATTTTCAGTGATTGTGGATTGCTACCATCTGAAAAATTAAAAACAATCTGGCATTTTATGATTATTAGATGTGTTTCTAAGATTTTTTTGTGAAAAGAATATTGTTTCATGTAAGAAAGAAATTGTAGACAAATGCAATAAAGGCAGGTAATTGATGAGTAATTGAAAAATCAATAAAACTTAAATTTTTCAAAACAAGTAATTATCTTCCTGGAGTTTTAGGCAGGAATTGGGAAAAGATCAAAGAAAATACTGGCAGGCGGAGGCAAAAGCAAAGATTTATGTGATGGTTTAGCATGAACCCCAAATGTGACAGAGTCCTTAGGATACATTTACCCATGTAAATTAGTCTTTTTTTGTATATAATGTTCTCTTTTACTTCATAGTTCTTCATCGGACTGCTCCTTATTCTGGCTATTCAAATAACTGCCGGTGTTTTGGGTGCAGTGTATAAATCACAGGTAATATTTGTCATATGTTTGCTTCAGAAAAAATTAGAATTGGAGTATATTCTAATTTGATGCATAAAAGATGAAATAAATATCCTGTAAATTTTTTCCAGGTTGAATCGACATTACAGGAAAGGTATAAGCAACTTGTTCCACTAAATAATCAACCAGAAGATATCAAGAAAGACGTAGAAGCATTGCAGAAAGCGGTAAATCTGTTCCTAAATTTACTGTAATTCTTCTCAAAAGAAAATAATAATTTTGTATGTAGATTATTCTTTCAAGTAGATAGTTTATATAAAATTACTAATTATTATATCACAGCCATTGCAGCAATATGGAATTGGCAGATTTGAATTATAATTGTATTATTTAGTCTTTTGGCTTTTCTCCCACCTTTCCTTCTGTCATAGGCCTTTTTCTTTGTTTCTCCACTCCTCCCCCATTTCTCTGCACTTAACCAGTTATTGGCTAGAAATTCATTCCTGCTCACTAGTGATAAGTATGTGGTATTATAGCATCAAAGTATTGAAATCAATCTCTGCAGTTCAATCCAATAAAGTCAACTGAAAGAAGTTACAAGGCAGTGTACAATGTGCTGATATGACTAAGTAGCATGTATAATGCTTCTAGCTAGGGCTGATTTTTCTAGGATTTGTCTCTAACCTTTTCCAATTCTGGTGAAAGGCATCAACTTGAAGAGTTAAGCAGATCTATGCCAGTTACACAGCAGTCAGGTATAGTACAGCAAAGTAGCCTGATAAACCTGTTAGGCAGAGAATCTTTTCTTCCCATCTAATCTGCTGTAACCTGTGATTTCCCAGGTTACATTTTGATGTTAAAGGTTATGTATGAATTTTACTTTTATTGATGTTGGACTGGCTGAAGTTTTTAAAAAAAAAACTTAGAACAGATATACTTATAGATTGTCAGTCAATGAAAGTTGAATGAGTGTGCAAATCCAGCAACGTGTATTTATATAGTAGTACCTTCAACTGAATGAAATGTTTCAGTGCTGCAGACCATCAGCACAAATTCAAGATTTCTTTGTTAAGATGAGAGTCCAAAATTTGTTTCAGTCCATGTCAAGTGATTGTAATATAACTGGCCCACATAAATATGACTCCAATAAAATTACTCTTGTACTTGTATCCTCTTGCACGTGTTATGTGACAGAATTCCATATTATGTTGGAAACGTGTAATAATTGGGTTGTTCACAGCAAGACTTGAGTTCATATTGGACCCCCTATAAACAATGACATACTAATTTCAGCTGAATTTTGCCCTTTTGGAAGCTGGGGATGAAATAGGAGATTGTTTGTCCACATTGCAGTTTCAATAGGGCTATAACTTGAAATGCCATCTGTTTCTCCATGGGTGGCGAGTATTTCCAGCTTTTTCTGATTTTTGTTTCAGATTGTGGTTTCTGGAATATTTTTCTGCTACTGTTAAATTATTTTAAATAAATCATAAAGTCTGAGTTGTCTTTTTGAATAGCTTCCCAGCCTGTATTTTACAAAATGTAAATTTCTTTCTTAGTTATTGAATCATAGTGGGTGTGCTTCCAGGATCAATGTGATTGTGCCAGTTTAAGACTGCTTTCACAGTAAATAATTTTCGGTCATTGTGTGACACACCACAAGATTATCTCTACCCCAGTTGATTTACAATTCATAGAAATAAAAGGCAGAAAAGAAATGTTTGAAAAAGCACATATGTATGAGAAAACAATGAAGACAGGAGGCTGTCCAGAGAGTTCAACAGTTAAGATTCCTAATATGTTCAAAATATGCATACAGTAGATGAGAAAATACATTGGGCCCAACCACTTAGCTATCCTTTGAAACTCACTGTCCAAAATTCCCAGAATCTCAGTTGGTGTATAATAATAATTTGCATTTCTTCCTGGTAATATATTTCTGTATATTTTTTCAGTCTGAGGCCAAATTGATCTTTTAAACATTCTGATGTATCGAAATTTGAAGAGGCTTTGTTGATGAATAGCTAGAGTCTTGGCAGCCCTTGGGAAACAAACTTCTCAGAGAAGTGTCAAAAGCATAGACCAAAAAAAAATCATACCTGCCCTGGAGATCTGCTCCCAGTCAGTAGCATTAAACATGCTATATGGTAGTGATAGAAAGTTGTTCTCTGCCTCTGAAATACAGTTCAATGGAATGGAAAGAGGCAAAATGTAATGCATAGTTGCCAATCTGGTCTGAATTTTTAGGAGGCTACTGATAAACAGAAAGACACAGAATAGCATTGAACTCTAGAGGTTATTACTGGAACAGGAAGCAACTTTTGGTCCATTTTTAGGGCAATCTGTAACTAATCATCTTGCCCAGATTTCTCTTGTGCCCTCTGCTTAAAATATTAATCCATAAAAAGATGCAATGAGTTCTGTATCAACTGCTTCCAATGATTAAGCATTCTGTTTGTGATGATTTGAGCGTTAATCATTCATGTGCTCCATAATTGGTTAGATGATGAGCTTGAGTGTACATCATATCCAAAATAAATCTGCAAATAAAGAGTGCATAAAATATATTCTTCAATCTATTCTCAAACAAAAAATATAGTAGGTTAATAATTGTGGAAAAAATTGAAGCATTTTTGTTGTTTTTTTTTACTTTTTAAGAATAAATGTTGTGGTCTGGTGAATGGCCACCAAGATTGGACAACTGTACCAGTATCCTGCAACTGCGATGAGAAGGATTCAAATGACTGCACTGTGGTAAATGGCAGGCATATTTGGGCCAAGGTAATCCAGCTGTTGGCAGGTGTACCTAGGACTGCCATCAGTTTGTTTTCTTTTGGTTTTTGAGCAGAAGAGAAGTTCAGTCATAGTCATGTGCTAAACATGTATATTTAATAATTAATGTATGTTGTACTTTGCTGCTGAAATCTGGTTCCATTGTAGCTGCTTCCATATTGGGCCTGTAGTTTATGCAACCAAGGATGAGTTTCTAATCTAAGGTTTCCTCTGCAAAGTATTTGGGCTCGTCAACTTCATAAATAGAAGGATTGAACACAGAAGCATGAAGTAATGCTAAGAGAAGATTTACTTGAATGCTTCCATGGATGAGAGAATTTGCAAAGCTGGAACTGTACTTGGAGCAAATGAAGGCAGGAGTTAGTTGGCCACGTGTCTATAGCTGCTGTAAGTTTATAGTCAGTGATGACCCCAAGATTGAGCAACACACCAAGTGCTTGTAGAACTCAGTAGGTCTGGCAGCATCCATGAAGGAAAAAGGCACTGGACACTTTAAGTTGAGACCCTTCATCTGGACTCTTTTCTCCATTTCCCTCCGTAGATGTTGCCTGACCTGCTGAGTTCTTCCAGCAGCACTTTGCATGTTGCTCCAGATTCCAGCATCTGTGGTCTCTTGTGACCCCAAGGCTGTTGACTGGGGAGATACAATTGTGGTAATGCTATTGAATGTCTAAAGAGAGGCAACAACACTCCTGTTACTAAAGATGGCCAGTGTCCAGCACTGGGGTTGCTGAGTATCAAGTGATATTTATGTAACTCAAGCCTCTATGTTGAACAGGTCTTGCTGTATGCAGGACACAGGCTAATTCAATATCTGAGAATTAGAACTGAATACCTTGCAGTCACCCCTTCTTCCTGAGCATATTAAGGAAGGAACTTGGTTGACGCAACAGCTGACGATGATTTGGCCTAGGATGTTGACCTGAAGAACATCCAAGACTTGAGGTGATTGACATTTAACAATTTTTTTTTCTTGGCAGTTCCTTTTAATTCTAAATGGCACATCTTTCATTAAGGAAACCCAGGATTTTGAAATAAAGATCCATCATTTTTTGCCTCAAGAGTTGAGGAAATAGTATCTGCTGCTTTTTGGGAAGAGGCTTGTGTGAAAATGGAGACTGGATATGTGCCTGCTTAATGGCAAAATTATAGAGGGCTTGACATACCCCAGACACAGACTGGGACTGATCAACCTCTGGCATCATTGCAGCTTCTAACAACAAACCTTTAGTGAGGTTACACAAAATATTACTGGGAGGTACTAAGCTTCCCACTTGGTAAACACTGCCAGCAATAGTAAGAGTCGAAATATCAGTGGTGACTCATTACGGCCCAGTGTCAGTAGTAACAGCTGGGAGCAAGAACCCTCAGGCTCCAGTATGGACTTTTTTTTCCAACTAGTGCTGAGAAGGGTATTTGAACTAGGAAGCTAAGATTAGCGAAAGGTTAGCTGAGGATGATGGTACTGCAAGCCCTGACCAACTCCATTGGTCCAGTGTGGGTGCATCCTGAGAGTTCCATGGTTGTAGCAATGCTGGTGGGACTTCTTTGAGCAGTCCCATTTTTAATTCAAGGAGGGAAACCCCCCTGAAGAAATACCGGTACCCACTGCTCTGATTCATTCTGTTTACGTTAATTGATTGAACTCAAATATCATCCACTAAATAACACTTACATTTTGTTTTCCTCCAACCCCTTCCAGTCATGTGTTGCTGTGCTGACAGACATACTGAAGGACAATCTCGTTATAATAATTGGCATTGCCTTTGGGCTGGCACTGGTCGAGGTAAATACCCTTTGTATTTATTTCTAACTGTTTAAAAAGGTTTCAGGACATTTTCTAATGGTAATTCCTCTGATTTTCTGCAGATTTTTGGACTAATCTTCTCCATGACCCTGTACTGCCAAATCAAGAATAAATGAAAGAACATTTCCCACAGTTGGCATTATGGTTCAATATGGATGTTTAATGCTGCATCTTTTGGCATGTAAATTATACTTGAGCTTAAATTGTAATCTTGATTTTTCTGAACAACTTTTGATTCAGTCATAATCTGTATGTCTTGGCTTATTGCGAGTGCTTGTGCAGTTAGTTCCAGCTGATTTGTAGTGTTCCAGTTTAAAGATATTTGCTTTGATCAGTAAATGTCTGTTTGTCAATGCATAGGAATAGGGTGGTCTTAATAGTGGGATGATGATGAGGTGCTTAGACTTCCAAGCAGTGCCACTCCAAATCAAGTAAAAAAAAATTCATCATAAATAATTGATCAAAAGATGGGACCATCACAGTGAGGAATTCAGGGTGAAATTGACCAATAGCAGAAGTAGAGGTTTATAGTAACTTTCATCCTCTACCTGGAAAGGAACTGAATGTGTGCAGATGGGCTGACAGTTCACTAGGTACAATGTTACAGACCATTTTCAGCCCACTGACTCGGAAGAGCCAAGCTATTCAGTTTATCAGTGTGCAGACTTGGATTAATGTTGACCTGGATTTTGCAGCAAGAAGCAAGTATTATTTGAACGAGTAGATTGAACAATTTTCAGTGTCCACGTGTATTTAAAATGCAGAAAGCACAAGGTGATTGTTTGATTTGCCTGACTCATCTGTTTAGCTACTACATTGCTGAGATACTTCTCAGTTAAATACAAAAATGATGAGAGTAACTGGTGATAATTTCTCCCTGAAGGTGACAGAAGGACTTGAGTCTTGTGCATTCATAAAGAAGAGAACTCTGAACTTTTTAAGTCTTAATACCAAGTTTCAGATATGGTGTCTTGTTCCTTCAGATTTTAATTATTGTTGGAGACTTCAAAATATTAAAACTTTTTATTTCATGGTCTTTACATGATTTTACATTGAATTAACTATTCTAACCTACACTTTGTTTCAGACCAAGTGTCTCAGCAAACATTCTTTAGTCTGGTTCGGGAGGTACCTGTGAGGACTTGTATTCCTGTTGTCGTGTGTAAATTTGGTGTTTGGGGTTACCATAGAGTGTAAATGATGTCTGAAACAATACTTCTTTGGGGATCTTTCTAATTAGATAGTCAATGGATTAGCATTACAGAAAACAGTCAGTCATGGCTGAGTTTATCCTGCTGGGAATCTGCTAATAAGATTTAACATTCTGTTGGACACTTGTTAACTGAAAATGGTCTTTTGGAAAAGTTTGCAAAAGATAACTGCATACTAGCTCTTTGGTTTAAGACCTAGCAACAGGGAAATTTATTCTAGGGTATTGTGTTTATTTGGCTCTTAGCTAAGTATGTGTTATGATAAACCAAACCATGTTTAATCAATTGTTTTGAAGAGTATGAAATCCAATGAATAGAATGTCTAGGCATTGTTGGTAATGCAAACAGATACAGTCTACTGATGTAAATTGGTTATAACTGTTCAATTGTATGTAGTCTTGGAGACAGTTGTAGTCTACCAGTACTTTGGATTCTGTGGGTAATTTTTTTGAATTGGGTTTGTAATCTCCAGAACTGAAGTTAAAACAACTACTTTTCAATGTGTTTGTATGAATAAAAGTTGAGAGTTCTGAGCAGGGCTGCTTGATGTGAAACTTAAAGGTGTGTGTTGCTCTTTATTCTGGTATTACATGACTTATTTGAGACACAGTCATACAGCAAAGAAACAAGCCCTTCAGCCCAACTTGTCCATGCCAACCAAGATGTCTATCTGAGCTAATCCCATTTGCCTGCATTTAGCCCATATCCCTCTAGGCCTCTTCTATCCATGTACATGTCCAAATGTCTTTTAAACATTGTAATTGCATCTGTTTCCTCCATCAACTTGTTCCATTTACCCACACCCCTCTGTGTGGGGGAAGAAGTTGCCCCTTGGGTCCCTTTTAAATCTTTCCTCTCTCATCTTAAATCTATGTCCTCTAGTTTTAGACTCCTACTCTGTTGGGGGGAGAGACTGTGACCATCCACCTTATCTATACCCTCATGATTTTATATTTCTACAAGATCACTCTTCAGCCTTCAGTCCTGGTAACATCCTTGTGAATCTTTTCTGCTCCTTTCCAGCTTAATGACATCCTTCCTACAGATGGGTGACCAGAACTGCACACAATACTCCGTGTGCTCTCATTAACAACTTGTACAGTTGCAACATGATGTCCCAGCTCCTGTACTCAATGCCCTGATTGATGAAGGCAAGCATGCCAAATGCTATCTTTCTCACCCTTCCTACCTGTGTCGTCACTTTCAGGGGAATTATGTACCTGTACCCCTAGGTCTCTCTGTTCTACAACACTCTGTGGCCTTGCTATTTCCTGTGTAGCTCCTGCCATGGCTTAACTTCCCAAAATGCAACACCTCGCACTTGTCCAAGTTAAATTCCATCTGCGATTCCTTGGCCCAGTTCATCTAGATCCTGTTGTAACCCTAAACAACCTTCTTCACTGTTCATTACAGCACCAATTTTGGTGTCATCTGCAAACACTGACCATGTTATCAGCGTAGTCATCCAAATCATTAATTTGGATGATAAACAACAGTGGACCCAGCATCAATCCCTGTGACACACCACTGGTCATATGCCTCTGACCTGGAAAAACAGCCCTCCAGTATCACCCTCTGACTCCTTCCATCAAGCCAATTTTGTAACAATATGGCTATCTAGCCCTGGATTCCATGTGATCTTCCAGACTGCCCTACCATATCAGACCTTGACAACATCTACTGCCCTGCACTTATCAATCCTTCCGTCACCCTGCTAAATGTTGGGGCCAAACGTGTAGAAGATCCATTGGGGGTGGGTTGAAAGACCTAGATTGGCTGGGACTTGCATCTCTCAACTTAGAAGGGCCATGGTCTTGCAGCTTGGAAGGGACCAAGCCCTTTGTCCACTTCCAAGTTCAGTGGAGTTGGAATCTCAATTCCAGGAGTTCCTCTGCCTTTGGTTCTCATTGGTGGGTATCATTGACCCTGGGTATTGTTGGTTTCCAGCATATGTGGCATTCCAGACTGAAAGAAGTAGTTTAAAATTTTGATTTTAGAATACAAAAGCTGCTTCTCGGAGCAGTTCAGCATTGTTCTAGTACGATGAGGAGAACCAGTGGGGTACTGGTTGTGGCTGGTGATTCTTAAATTCGCTTTGAGCAGTTCTAACCAAAGTCCTGTTCTTGTGTGAATGAGCTAAGTATCTGGGAATTACTGGCCCACAGAATCTAGCAGCAAGATTTTTAGCAATAAGTTAATGTTTTTCATCTTTTGTGCCTGAGGTTTTCCTATGTTAATTTCTATTTTATTATTTGTGTGGAGCGTTTAAGAATGCGAATTCAGCGACATCTTTGACAGAAGATGAAGCTTTGACCCCGTCTTTGCCTTCTGCTGGGGTGGGGCCTTGGCACTTTGTCACTAGACTCCAACATCAGACAGCTTCTCCTTCCGATTCCGGCCCAGGTAGGTGCTGCCAGGTGGGGTGTGAGGGTGGTGGGCTTGGTCCAGTGTGATTTGGCAGAAGGGCAGTGCAGATGTGCCGGAGTGGCGCCAGCCATTTTAATTCTACCAAGTCAGCAGTGCTGATCTGTGACACCAGCCACCTAACAGGATGCAGGTTTGATGACTTGGTCCCTCGACTGCTGGATATCACTGGACGCAATCATTTAATGCTTCTGGTGTTGGTCAAACACAAGTGCGTATCTTTCGGTGAACCCATTATCCATCTTAAGACGAATATATTTGCACACATCAACATCAAGTCTCTAAATGCTTCATGAACATTATTTATGCTGAGGAGTACTGGCCCCTCTTCAGCTGCTTGTCCCACAATATGTCAGTCCTCTCTCTCCTTACCTTTGACCCATCCCCCAGTGGATCTGCTCTCCCCTCCTCCCCCACGCCAGTCTATCGCTATTTCTTGCCTGCATCTATCCATCACCACCTTGTGCACCCCGCCTCCCCTCTTTTGTCCACTGATCACTGCACTGCTTTTCCCTCATATATTGGGCTTCCCCTTTTCCTATCTTCAGTCCTGACCCGAAATGTTGACGGCCTGCTTTTCTCCACGGATGCTGCCTGGCCTGTTCCTCCAGTATCATCGTATTTTTCATCTAGATTCCAGCATCTACAGTCCTTTGTTTCTGTTTCCCCACAAGATTTCACCTTGTCGTGTGGCTCATGTGGAGTACTTAGAGTTTGCCTCCACGTCTTTGCTTTTCACTTTATTCAGAAGTATTTCTTTGTCTTTCTGATGGCTCTTTACAACAGAATCATGGCTGACCTTTTGCTATTGAGTCTATCTGAATTCTAAGCCACTTTCTTTTGTCTTATTCCCCATTCTGTCAGCAAGAGTGGACCTTAAGCTTCATACCTTCACTTTACACATTGGTGGGAGCTTGGGGAGTTGAGAGTTATTTTGGTATATTATATTCCTTTAAAAGGAATACATAATTGCTCCACTCCTATAAAGTTATTACCACCCTGACGTGCCATTGTATTGTCAGTTTAGCTCAAGTGTGATGGTGCAGCGGGTAGTACTTCTGCTCCACAGCTGCAGTGACGTGGGTTGGATCCTTACTTTTGGTGCAGTCGGAATGAGTGTTCTCCCTGTGACCTCGTGGGTTCTCTCCAGGTGCTCCAGCTTCCTCCAATGTCCCAAAGATATGCTGGTTGGTAGGTTAACTAGTTACTGTAAATTATCCTTTGTGCAGGACATTGGTGGGAAAACTCCAGGTAGAATTGATGAGAATGGGGTGCAGAGGAATACGCTTGGGAATGGGATGGCTCTGAGGGATGGTGTAGTCTTGTTGGGCCAAATGGCCTCCTATGTCATGGGGTCTGACAGTCTAAACATACGTATCGAGGATACCTGTCTTTATAAAAGATGACGGTTGAAAGCCAGTACTGTTAAAATTAAATGGCACCAAGTTATTAGAGAGACATTGGCATTATCTTTCAAGAGGCAAGATTGAGTATAGTTGAGGAAGAGAGAATGATTTAAAAGTTTGATTGCAGCCAAGTGGCGAGAGAGAACTATTTCTCCAGATGATAAATGGACAGAATTTAGGATAAATATTGAGGAATAAAGTTGGTTAAAATGACTGTAAATAGATACTGAAGCTAATTTAATCGTTAGATAAAATTATTAAAACTTAGGGAAAGAAATGAGAAAAAGAAATTAGAAGAAAGATCATTGACTTCGAAGGAAGGGATGAAATGGCCTCATGATGCTGAATTTTCCCTAGTTCATTGTCTGGGAAGTTTTTCACTGTAGAGTGTGTCCTGGTTCGTGGGAGACTTGTATTGTAATCTACTTTTTGCAATCCACTCCTCGGGTAATACTTCTTAATTAAGATTTGCATAATTTGAAGAAGATTAAATTTCAAATGGAAGTTAGGGTGCACAGCAGTCTTCAGCTATTAAGTTTTGTGTATATCTGTGTTTGTTTGTTATTTGAATGACGTTTCGTCAATCTGACCATTAGAGACTCCTGGTGCAATGCAACTTCCTGCTCTTTCACAATTGGAACATCCGTGCCTGGTACAAAGAATTGGATTTATTATCAGATATAGTCGGTCCTGTACACTCAGAAGACAAATAGTTTCTTTTGTTTCTCAGCCTTTTGATATGTTGCCAGGTTTGTGGCCCATGATTGCAACGTGATTGGGTAACCAATACTACGACTGACAGCACACAAGTCAATAAACCCATTATACTCTGAACTTCATATTTCCATTGAGTCATTGTTAGATTTTTTTTAAGCAGGTGAAGGATTTTGGTTTATTTGTCTTTTCCCATGTGCGAGGTTCTGTTTGTGTGTGAAACCTCGTCTTTTTTGCCCCATCCCTGAAATATTTTTGTTCATCAGATTTTAGTTGCTTTGTTTTTATTGCACTTGTGGAACTTGGTCTTCACCGTCAAGTCATTGAATGCCCCCTAGCAGTTAAGTAGTCAGCTGCCACTTTTATTTGCCGCAATTCTTGCAGTGAAGACATTCCCAATTTGCTAGTTGGGAGAGAGTTCAGGGTGTCAGACACTGTGTTGTTGAAAGAATGACTGTCTCCAGATTAGGGTGGTGTTAGTAGAATAGAGAACTAGTGCTACACTGAGGCCACATTTTCTCTGGCAGGTGGACTCAAAAGATCTCATGGTACATATTGTTTGGATGTAAATATGTAGCTGTTTGTGTGTTATTGCCTTGTCCAAATTATCTGATTTGGACTTCCTGCACTGTAGCAGTAAATACATGTCAAAAGAGCCTGACTGTCTGTAAACAATTGAGATGTAGCAAGGTAGGAAAAGACCTTGTGTTTCTTTGTTCCTTTACAGCTGTCACCACTTATGCCTGTGTTGTTCATAATTCTCTCTTCCATTTTTATAATTGACAGATGCCAAGGGGTAAATGCTAAGATACCTAATCACGGTGCCCCTACGATGGTTAATTTTGCCAGCACCAGTGGGTGAAATGTAAAATCGGTAATTTTACTTTAAACCACCAGCTTTCAAAGTCAGGGTCTAACCACATCAGCAGCTCCCAGGAATAACGGAACTGAGCAGTCTCCGAGGAAAGTTACAGAAAAGAACTGCTGATTTTTGTACACTAGACAATCTTGTTAGTTATGTGTTGGTTATATCTTAAATCATCTGAAAATCAAATAGTGTATTATCCAGCTCATACAAATATAATTAACCTTGGCCATGCCAACCACTTTGCTATCATTAAATTAGCATCACGGAATAAATGAACTATGTTTAATATTGGTAAATTCAGTGCTAAATTTAATCAAAGTCCTATTTTCTTTTAGATCTGACCTGTAGTTGGGACTAGTAAATTGAAGCGAACGACCATGCTCGGTTTTCAGAAATAACTCATTTGTTAATATTGTTAATAAAGCATCAAAGTTACAGAGAGACTGCTCAGCACCAATATAGCAATTTAGAGGATAAAAGCTTTCTCAGTTGCCATGAGTAATTTCTCTGGGTTTGAAGCATTTATGCCTGAGGTAAACCATAGCTTTCTTCCTATTACTGATCATATATGAACAGACAGCGAAGACATCTGTTACTCATCACAAAGATCTGAAGTGGCAAACTGAAACAAGTACGTTAATTGATGCAGTATTCAATGCTATATTGTGTTGAAAAAACTGAAGAATTCGTTACAATGCTCATCTCCTAAAAGTTAGTCCACACATCATGCCGAAGAAGGTAAGGATTATAATAATAATTTGAAATTGTTTCAATTGTCTTTCTACTTCATTGTACTAGATATTTATTGCATAACTAAATGCATTTAACAGAAAATTGGTGTAAAAGTTGCACTATAATATGTCACCTCCAATCTTGGGGGAGTTCAGTTATTGGAAATGGTTTATTACTATCACTTGTACTGAGGTACAGTGAAAAACTTGTCTTGCATACTGTTTATACAGATCAATTCATTACACAGTGCACTGAGGTAGTACAAGGTAAAACAATACAGAATGCAGAGTTAAGTATAGTAATTCTAGGGAGACATAGAATTTAGATTTAAAAGAGTAGAACGATTATAGTTGAAGTAATGAGTAGATCTGCAGAGAGCAGCTTCTAACGAGTCACCATGCTCCGGCACCATTATGAAAATACTTTGGATTTAAACTTATTTTATCTTATAGTCAATGATGAAAATAAACTAATTCAAGTTTTTAAGCAATGTTTTGCATTAATCATATGCTATGTTTTACAGTTTCATTGCTTCAACTCCATTTCATTTTTATTTTAATATTTATCCATATTTTACTACGGATGTCAACAATTGGTGTTTTGGAAAAATTAAATGGTTGACATTGAACAAGTGAGGTTTTATTAAATGGACATATTTACCCCCAAATGGACCCCCAGTACCTCTGTTGTTGACCCTTCCAAAAATATTCAGAAGGTGGACATACACCAGTTTTTTTTTCAAGTACTTCTCATTTAAAACAGATTAGGGTCAAGACAGTAAACAAAATGTGGTGCTGATAATGATGATGAAATGTCAATGCTGTGTGATACTGAAAAGTGGAACCTGGATTACCATGTGCAGTTCTGGCTACCATATCAGATGGGATGTCATGACATTATGACATTGTAACCATTAGAAAGAATGTCTCCAGGAAGACTAGCAAAACCAGAACTGAGTCATATTGGCAGTTTCAAAAGGCAATGACTCAAAAAAACATGCAAGATATTAAACACCATGGATCAAGTAAACTGAAAATTTTCAAAAATATAAATTTTTATTATAAATCATTGAATTTATAAAGCTATCACAGCTAGAGTAATGCTTATAATTTTAGTTAGCACACACGGGAAGGATGTGATATCATCAGAAAGAAAGCAAGGGATAGGAAGATCCAAGGCTGCGGAATTATAAGTATGAGGAGAGATTATTTAGACAGGGATTTCTTTCTTTGGACAAAGGAGACTGAGGGGAGGAGATTAAAATTGAGAGATTTAGACAGTAAAAAGGATGTTGGTGCCTTAGCAGAAAGGTCTATTAGTAGGGGATAAACAGGTAGATATAATTAGTAATAGGGTATGAGGGGAGCACTCCAATTATTTCACTCAATGAGTCGTTGATGTCTGGAACTCACTGCCTGAAGGAATGGTGGAGACCAGAATCCTCATCAGATTTAAAAAAAGTACCTGGAAGAGCAGTTGAAGACCTGTAATCTTCTAGATTATGGATCAAGGGCCCAGAAATGGGATTAACCTAAATCCATTTTTTTCATCATGGACATGATGTGCTGAATATCTTTTTTCTGTGATGGAAATACATGATTCTACATTGCACTGAGCTGCAAGCGCTGTACTAACTGTCCCATGTAGAAAATTTATTCAGAATAATAGCTTTGATGGCAGGTCAATCAGGCAGTGGCCTGCAGGGAGCGTCCTCCAACCCCGGACAAAGGAGACGACAGATCCTACCAAGTGGTTCCTGGAAGAGGCTGTCAAGGTCATTTGGAAGAATACCTTGTCATCAGAATTTTCAAACAAACATTGCTTGATTGGTGCCAGAAGGAACCTTACATTGTAGAATTGATTCAAGCATTTACTACAATGCTAATGCAGGGACCATAGCTTAAAATGAGTCAATGAAGACAGCTATAAGGGCTATGGAATGAACTATATGGTATTGTTAGGAAATTGGCTTCTGTGAAACAACAGCAGCATCAGCGTGTTTGCAGGTGCATGCCAAAAGCTAGGAATTTATCTCTAATAAATGTAACTTTTACAGAATTGCTGAAATTCACATTAGATAGACCATTGAGAGCATCCGCTGCAGTGTTAACATGTTGGTAGGAGGCCAAGATCTGAACAGCTGAAGATTAATACAGCAAGTTCATACCATAAGTATATTACATATTTATATTTGAAAATACTAGGGGGCACGAAGATTATTTAAAACTAATAATGGTGGTGGAGTGGCTGGAAAAGTGCAAGCCATCTGATTGGCAGCTTGGCTCAAACCAACCAAGGTTCATGCCAAGCAACAAGGATACACCATGAATGGGCAATAGGATTTATGGGTCTTAGTGAGTGCTGGAACAGGGGTAACAAGCCAAATGGCCTGCTGCTGCTTCTATTCCTTTTATCCTTGTGTTCATACAAAGAACTGCAAAAACATGGAATGTTCACCCTGACTTGCTGTAACATGCTAGCCTATGGAGTTGACTGGGGGATTTTTTAGCTGATCATTTCACTGGAAAAAATAATGAGCTCACAGTTTGTCCAGTGAATTGAAAGTGATCGGTGATGATGTTGAAAACTCCCCAGAAGGATTGGTCTCTGTTGCGGGAACTTCTCCAGTTCTGATACTTTGTACAGCCAAGTTTCAGTTTAACAGGATCCCAAGCAAAGATCAGGAGAAGGATTTCTCAGAGCCAGCGAATCAGAAAGCAGCAGCACTATCTGTAATTCTTAAACATACAGAATGCTCAAAGACTGGAATTACAGAAATGAAATAAGCCCAAAAATCATAAATCTACAAAATATGGTAAAATCTTTAAAATGTTGATATTTTGGAGCATATATGTAAATTCCAATACACATGCATAAAATTAGTGCCAGATAGTTTGCTAAGCAGCAACAATGCCTTCCCGTGTTATTAAGACATTTGCTTTGATCTCGTGTGACAAAACTTGAGATTTTTAGTGTTCTTTGTAGTAGGGCCAGTTCATAAAGAAATTCAGGGAAGTTAAAGTGAACAGCTTTGACTGTGGGGAAAATGTGTTAGGAACACCGGATCGCTAAAGGTAACTTTGAGATGCCTGTGTTAAATTTTGCATATCTAGAACTCCAGGAATTGCTAGGAGTTACTCGAAATAAAGACTGAAATACCTAAAAGTTTACCTGTCATTGCTACCACAAAATCTGGACCAATAAATCTCAACAACTGAGAAGAATAAATGTAGTATTATTTGTCAGCTATTAAGTCTATAGTTTAAAAGTAATGAATTCTGAAACATCACATCTTGAAATAATTTCCAGTAAGATAATTGCTATTCTGAATGTAAGTCAGACCCTGTACCTATCACTTTTCCATGAAGTCCTGTAAATGACTAAAGTCCTGATGTGGAATTGGATTTCTTTGACAGAACTCCATTCCCATAAAATACTTCTCTCCCACTGTATAAAATTGTGTTGCTTTTCACCTTTTGGTGTTTGTTTCTGGCACTGTTGGTAAATTTTGTATGGATGTGAAATGACCTTTAATCAATTAAAATATCCATATAATGCAGGACTTCTCTCCCACAGATTAGTTAACTGATAGATAAGTCTGTCAATATATTGTTGGTTTTTGAGAGCACAAGTTAAGGAATATCACTGGCCATGCATAACAAAGGATATTAATGAATGCACACAAATAACTGCCCCTGCCTGGTACTGTCTGGATCTTTAGCTTGTATGCATGCCCATTGAAACAGATTTTGCAATCACTGTTGACCTCTGGAAAAGGGTTATGTACTTACCTTTGACAACGCCTATAGCAGGAACTTTCTGAAAGTACAGGAAGCCTTCTCCCTACCAAGGCCGTGTGTAAGAACCTCCCGAGTCATGGGCAACATCACCTGAGGTGCCCAGACTAGCCCCAGATGGTAACTATCCACTCTGTAAATAAACTCCATTAAGAGTTGCGCACTGACTCTAGTTTAAATCAAGGCTGTGCCTTAGTGCCAACTGACATTGGCACCACCTTCTCTACTCATGTCAAATATGTTTTCTGAAACAATCAGTCTGGTGCACTAATTGAATCCAGGATGGAGGCAGCTTGTTCAATATCACAGTAAAGTTCATGATTCAGGATCCTACTCCATGCAAATGGCATGGCATTTGTCCCTATTATACTTGATGAATTGCAGATCATGATGAACAATTCTCTGATGTGTGAAGCTCAGCATTGTGATTACTATCAGGTAGCTAATTGTCTTGTCACAGGGTACCAATGTCCCACCCAAGTTCTATGCTGATCATCTCTGCTACCTTGGCTCAACCTCTACTGGCTCATTTAGTCTTTACAGGCAACTTATTGTAAACTTTGGCAAAGCCTCTTTTAATCTTGTCTAACTTGCTTCATGTCTGGAGCAACAAGTTACTGGCCCTGAATGATTAAACCCTAAAGCACTCCTTCCCTTCACTGCTCGTACACTTTGGCTGCCGTGTACACTATCTACATAACCCATTGCACTTACTTGCCTGGTCTACTCCAGCAACACTTCCCAAACCTTTGATGTCTGCCACTAAGCACACTTTCTGCAGCTGCACACTATCCTGGCTTGGAAATGTATCATCAGTCCTTCATTGTTTCTGGGTCTAAATCCTGGAACCCCCTCCTTAACAGTGCCGTGGCAGGGAATTCCAGGATTTAGACCCAGAGACGATGGCAGCTCAGTAACATCTTCTCAAAGGGCAATAAATGCTAGCCCTTCCAGTGACTCCCACTTCCCATAGAAATGAATAAAGAAAAATTCCCAGAGTGTCTGTCTGTGTGCTGGTATCCTCAGTGGCTGCCTTTGTGGCTGTGAATTATGTTTGTGTTCTCCTGAGATAGGAACAGCAACCACCTTTGTTGTTTCAGAGGAACCTTTGAAGACACTTGGATCAACAGATCACCAATGACAAGTTCCTTAGGGGAACTGGCCTGCAGGCAAATGATAATGCAATGAAGAAACAGCCATGACTCATGGGTTTCACTGGCTTGGATACACAGAACACATACCTTGAGATTATCTACTAAAGGCTGTTCTCTATGACCAGAGGAAAATGGAACTCTGAAATGGTGATTAGGCCAAACAAGGTCTAAAGAAATTCCTACTGACAGCTGGAGAGACCAGCCCACAATGGCCCTTCTGGAGAAGCAAAGTCAAGGCTGGTGTAGTTCAGGGAGAGTCAGTGGACTGCTGAGGCTGAGCCAGAAGACAGAGCCAGAACTCCACTGGGTGAGTGGACCAGTGCCCACCGTGGGAAGGTTTGCCCTTCATGCATCAGGCTCTTCCCCACAGCACTGCCACACGCCCATCGACTAACTGACTGACTTTGTCCCCTCTCTTATTCATCTTGGAAATATATCATGGATGGCTCCCAGCCAACGCATAGCATTGTCATCATGGCAACCTCAAACCTTCCACTTTCCCTAATGCGGTAATGGGCTGGTCTAGAGGTAAGCGCTGTTGCAAATTGAATCTTGGTTTGGGAAATGGGTTTAAATTTAAATCGATAAAAATAATTTGGTGTGACCATACTCCCTGTAGCTGTTAAGGCACTTGGCTGGGTAACTGGATAGCTGAGGTCTATATTAACATTTAAGTGTCTCAGATGCTATTTTGAACCTTCTGCATACTGTGCCACCCGGATTATTGCTTATTGAAACATAAGATGCAAAGTAACTAGCTTAAAAGCAGCAAATAACTCACTAAATCTGCGAGCCTCCCACTTACTACAGAAATAAATCACTGAGCTATAGGACATATTTTATATCGTACAGCCTGGAGTTAACTGTTGCCTGCAGAGGTCTGATGATCTGTCATTACATGCTGTGTCAGCAACCAATTTGGTCACCGGGCTGCTACTTGGAATCAGTAATGCCTAATGAATCAGCCTTGCATGGAGAAATGAGGGTTGGGGTGAGGATTGGCTGCCCATGGTGAGTGGGCGTGAAGGTCAAAAATCCCCAGTTATGCGGAGAAGGGTTGGAGGATCCCTGACTTAGGGGAAGCTGGTCAGGTCGTCATTGGTCAGGGAGAGAGAGTTTAGGTTGGGTAAGACTCCTGGGAGGTGAGTGGGGGTTGGTACTGTGGCAGCTGGGATGGTCTGGGGCATGAAGGAGACCCTTGAGTGAGTTACAAAGTGGGGGAACACCTGAGTCAGGTGCCCATAGCAGGGCTGGGACCTACTCAGGGAGGTTCCCTTTAAGTCACATAGAACAGGGTGACAGAAGCTGCCGCTTTATAATGGATGTGTTGCCAGTAACCTGCACACCATGCAATTCATCTCTCAGAACTCAGGCATGTGTTGCACAAGGAGGGATCCCAGTGCATGTCTGGTTACTTCATACTTTGTGCAGCTGACGTGTGGAGGAACTGAGAACAAAATTCATAGATTTAGCAAACCACACTGTGAATTCCTGATTTTCATTTAAAAATGTATACTTTTTAGAGAAGTGTATTACTTGGAACACCAGCTGTGGCACTCAGTGATCTAATTTCCAAATGATGGTCAGCAGAGGCCCAACCACCAGATAGACTTGGTGGACTTTAGAGTCATGGGGAGATACAGCATGGAAACAAGCCCTTTGGCCCACTGAGTCCGCAGCAGTTGATGGTCCACAGCGACCGTCAACCATCCATTTTACACTAATTCTACATTAATCCTATTTTTTATTGTCTCCACATTCTCTCTGTGTACCTCTTACTATCTAGCCAGTATCTATTTCTGAGTAATGACGGGGGAGAGGTTTTCCATGGGAAGTGCAGCCAGAGCCAAGACTGCAACGACATGGGTGGCTTAGCTGCAGATGCAGGGCCCTTAACAGCATTGATGGACAGAGGAATCTTGGGGTCCAAGTCCATTGTTTCCTGAAGGTGGCCGCACAAGTCGATAGGGTGGTAAAGAAGGTGTATGGCATGCTTGCCTTTATTAGCCGAGGCACTGAGTTCAAGAGTCAGGAAGTTATGTTGCAGCTTTATAAAACTCTGGTTAGGCTGCATCTGGAATATTGCATTCAATTCTGGTTGCCCCATTCTAAGAAGGATGTATTGGTTTATTATTGTCACTTGTACCGAGGTACAATGAAAAACTTGCCTTGCATACTGATCATACAGCTCAATTCATTACACAGTGTAGTTACATTGAGTTAGTGCAGAGTGCATTAAGGTAGTACAGGTAAAAATAGTACAGAGTAAAGTGTCACAGCTACAGGGAAGTGCATTGTAGATAGACAATAAGGTACAAGGTCACATCAAGGTAGATTGAGAGGCCAAGAGTCCATCTCAACGTATAAGAGAACTGTTCAATAGTCTTATCACAGTGGGATAGAAGCTGTCCTCGAGCCTGGTGGTACCTGCCCTCAGGCTCCTGTATCTTCTGCCTGATCGTAAAGGAGAGAAGAAAGAAGACCCGGCTGGGTAGGGTCTTTGATTATGCTGGCTGCCTCTCCAAGGCAGCGAGAGGTATAGACATGGAGGGGAGGCTGGTTTCCGTGATGCGCTGGGTTGTGTCCACAACTCTCTGCAGTTTCTTGCGGATGTGGAGACTATGGAGAGGATGTAGAAAAGGTTTTGCAGGGTGCTGCCTGGATTGGAGGGTATGGCGATAAGGAGAGGTTGGACAATCTTGGGTTGTTTTCTCTGGAGCGTCGGAGGCTGAGGGGAGACCTGATAGAAGTTTATAAAATTATGAGAGGCGTAGATAGAGTAGACAGCCAGTATCTTTTTCCCAGGTCGAAATGTCTAATACTAGAGGGCATGCATTTAAGTTGAGAGGGGGAAAGTTCAAAGGAGATGTACAGGGCAGGTTTTGTTTTTGCGCAGAGAATGGTGGGGTGTCTGAAAAGCACTGCCAGGGGTGGTGGTGGAGGCAGATATGATGGAGGCATTGAAGAGGTTCTTAGGTAGGCACATGAATTTGCAGAGAATGGAGGGATGTGGACCATTTGCAGGCAGAAGGGATTAGATGTCACTAGCTTAATTAGCTCAACACAACATCGTTGTCCGAAGGGTCAGTTCCTGTGCGGTACTGTGTTATCTTCTATTAAATGTCAAGAGAACAACAGTTAAGGGAGAAGAAGAGGGTTTCTGCAGTCATGGGCTTGATTCCTGGATACTTTGACAGGTGGGAAGGTTGGGAGTGGAGATTTCCCTTATGTCAGAGCTGTCAAGGATTTTAACTGTTTTTAAATGTCTCTGACAAATCATTAGGGTGTCTGATCTCACCCCAAATTTGACCATAGTGTTGGAAATCCCGGCAAACCTGGGTCTTGTCAGGCAGAGCCCAGTGATGGAACACTGTTGTACTTTGTAACTGATGTGGTGACCAGGGTTGCTCAGAATGTCTTGGATCTCTGTTCGATGTGCTTGTACACAACTGGCACAGTGGAACAGCTAGTAGAGCTGCTGCCTCACAGCTCCAGTGACCAGGGTTCGATGCCGACCTCTGGTATAGTCTGTGTGGGCTTTGCACATTCTCCCTCTAATTGCATAGGTATCCTCCCGCATCCATACATGTTATAAATTGTCCCTAGTGTATAGATAAGTGGTAGAATCTAGGATTGGGGGAGGGGTGTTTGGTTGAGGAAGAAAAAAATGAATTAGGGTAGGATTAGTGTAACAATGGATCCTTGATGATTGGTGTGAACTCCGTGGGCTATAGGCCCTGTTTCCATTCTGATCTCACTAGGGCTTGATTACTAGGTTTAAAGTTTCAACAGCTGAAAGTCAGTGGTTCTGACCCACAGACTCCAATCCAGCTAGATTTGCTGCACTTAGTCACAAAGAAAGTAAAGGTTTGTTCCTTCACAGTGGTTGTTTCTAAAGCAGTCAAATCACAAAATTCCGGGTTTAATCCACATTCTGTGTTGAGTCACTTGATCCTCCTAAAGGTGAGAAGTTCTGGGTCAGCTGCCTTTAGGAGCATAAAGTCTGGTTGCCGTGAAACAGTGGTCTTTAAATGGATGACTCTTGCATGTATTATCGGTTCTAAATCATTAACTAAATTAACCACAAGAGGAAAGGAGCCAGACAATTTTGAACTGAGCTGTTAAAATTTATCTCATTTCACCTGTTATAGTCCATTAATAAATTACTGGCATTCAGGTTAGATACTTGTTTTATGGTCCCATTTTTCCATTAAATATTGTAAATGTTTAACATGTTGGTTTGTGTGAAGTTGCCCTTCCCTTAGAACATTGTACTAACTAGATGATAGAAGGAGAAAAAAATCTCAGGCTTTAACCTTGAGTTAGGACAAATACCAACATAACAGCTTGAAAACTTTGAGGCAAATGCAATTTAGCACTTCTGGAATGGACCAGACCCCTCCTTACAACCAGAAAATGAATTTGTTGGCCTTCGCTATTAGAGAGAATTCAACAATCTTGAAGCAGTTGTCTGGGATACTAAATGGCATTGCTAACCTTCACATAATGACTTGCAGGTCTCTTTCTTCTTCATAGGTAGTCTGGCAGGATTGGGGATGTCTTGTTTCCATTCTGGTTTTGTGGATTCTTAGGTCATTCGTGAGACCGGTATGGGAACTACTAACCTTTCCACAGATGGGGCAAGCGGTAGCCAAGACGGTGAGTGGGTTGATAGTTTGTGAGATGGTTCATTCCTTCCACTGCTGATTTAGGAACTCCATGTGCTCCCAATGCATCTCCTTGTTCCCAGTTCTATGCTGAATGCTCCTTCACTTGAGCAGTCACAAGCCAGAGATTTGCAGGAGTCTGTGGGGATGGGTCACTCCTTCAAGGAGGCTTTGAGTACATGGAGAAACAAAGGACTGCAGATGCTGGAATCTAGATGAAAAACACGATGACACTGGAGGAACTCAGCAGGCCAGGCAGCATCTGTGGAGAAAAGCAGGCTGGCCTGCTGAGTTCCTCCAGCATCATTGTGTTTTTTTCAGCTTTGAGTATACCTTTGAATCTTTTCCTCTGTCCACCTGGTAATCTCTTCATGATAGAACTCAGAATGGTGCATCTATTTTGGGACTCTGGTGTGGGGCAAATACAAAATTAACCAACTAAGTGCTTCCAAGCCATCAGTACTGGGAGATGACAGTGACTTTCAGGTAAGTAGCTTTAAAATATCTTCTGGTAAATTTTGGTGTCAGAATCCACATTAATACTAATTTAAACTCAGCCTTTACAAACAAGCTATTTTTAAACATAATTTGAATAACTTTATGTCAGAATGATGATGCATAATGACAATATTTTGATGTTTAAGAAGAAATGTTAATAAAATCTACAATCTACAGGCATCGCCGGCCTAAGAAAGTGCAGTGAGAAAACAACCCATGCAGCCAACCTGCTCCACCAAGCACTCCCGGCCCTGCAGTGGCAGAGTCTGCAGCTCCCACATTGGTGTCATCAGTCATTTCAGAACTGGAGAGGAAGCAAGTCACCCTTGATCTCCTGGGATCACTTAAAGTTCTCCTGTGCAGAGGAGCATTTCTCAATGCTTTGCAGAGTGGGAGAGAGCAAAAAGATAGCAGTGGGGAGGAATACAAAAGCATGTTTGAGGCTTCTGAGAACTGAACTATTGATCAAAGTGATTTCAATGTTATTGCAGTCTCATTACAATGAAACCTGGAAATAATTATTGGCAGAGAAACTTGCAAATCAGCCTCTATTATATGAGGTGAGGGAGGGAGAGTTCAGGTAACCCTAAACCTGTCAGTTTAATGTCAATTTTGATGAAGATGACTGCAATCTATCATCAGAGACAGAGTGACATTTTGCACTTGGACAAGTTGGAGAAGATCAAAGAAAGTCAGCATTGATATTTGATGGGCAGCTTGTGCTCGGTTAATCCAGTTGAATTCTTTGAGGAGGTTGTGAAAATAATGGATGGGAGAATGCTTATGTTGTCTTTATGGACTTCCTGAAGGCATTTGATAAGGTTTTAAACAAGGGTTATTAGAAAATGTTAAATTGCACAGAATTAGAGTTAATCCTTTGACATGGGTGACTGGAAGACAGGAGCCATTGCATAAAGATGAAAGGTTTGTTCTCTAACTCAAGGAAAGTGGTAAGTATTTTTAATGCCCTGGACCTCAGTTTATCTCCATTTATATTAATGACTTGGATAAGTGAAAGGGGTGAATCATAGACAGGTCTGCAGATGATACCACATTAGAAAGCACAATAAGTTCTGAAGAAGGGAATGGAAAGTTGCAAAGGTTCCTTGAGAATCCAAGAATGAAAACAAAACATGGAAAGATGGAATTCAATATGGGGCTGTGTGAGGTCATCCAGTATGGGTCTGAGAAATACGAATTATTATAGTTCCTCAAACAGAGTGATTAAAAGCAGTGCAAGAGCAAAGGCGGGCTTTCAAACAAATCAAGAAAAGTCAGTGCACAAACACAAATCAAAAAGGCTTCCAGAATATTGCATAAAAAAATCTGCTGGAGGAACTCAGTGGTCAAGCAGCATCTGTGGGAGGAAAGGAATTGTCGACATTTTGGGTCAAAACCCTGCATCAGGGCCCTGCGTTTGACCCAAAATGTCGGCAATTCTTTTCCCTCCACAGATGCTGCTTGACCTGCTGAGTTCCTCCAGCAGATTGTTTGTTGCTCCAGATTCCAGCATCTGCAGTCTCTCCGACTCCAGAATATTGCCTTTAGCTTAAAGTATTGGAATACAAAAGTGAGGTAGTGATACTTCAATGATACATACACTTGTTCAGATCTAACCCAGAGTATTGCATACATTATGGAGCACCAAACCTCAGGAAAAAATACATTGGTCTTGAAGTGGGCACAGTGCACATTTGTTAGAATTAAATCAAATGTAAAAGCTAAATTTTAAGGCTAAATTATATGAATTTGGCTTGCAACCCCTTCAGTTTAAATGGTGATCTGTCACTGGCTTGAGGTGACAATGGGATGCGATAGCTCACATGCAAAGGTCTCCTCTCATTAGGCAATCCAGAAAAAAAGAGGATTCAATATTAAAGTATAGTTCAATCACTTGGGAGTAAATCAGGAAGCATTTTTCCACACAGGCAACAAAAATGGAACACACCCTTAAACAAATATCAGGTATCAACCAAGGCACAAAGGTTGCAGCTTTAAATTCCATTCCAAGGACTTGAGTGTAAATTGCAGGCTTATGCTTATGTATTGTGTTAAGAAAGCCCTGCCATTTCAGAGGTGCCATCCATCGTAGGAGACAATAATTCAGTACGACACCATCAAACCAAATTTGATGCTGAACTACATTGGAGATGTTGGCCAAAAACCAAGTTAAAGCAGTAGGATTTAGGGAACACCCTAAAGGAAAAATGGAGCTTGGAGAGGGCAACTTGTCTCAAGTGGGATGCTGGGACTTGTGTCCTTGTCAGCTGATAGCACCGCCACCAAGAGGAGAGTGAATAAATTAGACACTAATCGTGGTGAAAGTCAGAGATGTTTGGATATCTCGGATGAGATTATGGAGAAAGGGAGAAGCGGGGCCATTGGAGGGATTTGATAACAAGGGACAATAAATGTTAAACTGAGTCCCCATGTTCCCCCTCAGGCAGATGTAAAAGATCCCATGAGACGATTCCAAAGAAGAGCAGGAGGAGATCTCCCTGCCCAGTATTTACTCTTGAACTATAGGTCACTATAAAGATTATCTAATCATAGTCACAGTGCTGTTTGTGGACATTTGCTGAAACAAAATTGTTATGTTTCAATAATGATGATATTTTAAAAATATTTCATTGGTTGTAAAGCACCTTAAGAGGTCCTGGAAAGAAAGGTTTCTCTTTTATAAGGAGAATGGCCTTTAATTGTGAGTTATCAAATATCAGTGCTATTTAATGTCACTGTATGTTTATTTTTCTCTGAGGTTCCTTCCTGCAGTAATTGAACACTCAGATCATGCTTACCTTTTATTAGCAGTTCTGTAGGGAATTGCGAGCTCTCTCCTGCTCACTATTCAACCTCCACTCCTGCACAAATGAAAGGCAGAAGTCAAAGTTGAGCCAGAGATCAAATGTTGGCCCATCTGACCTCCCACTCTGCTGCTGGGCTTGCCACCGAGTCCAGTGGTGGAGCACTGCTGTACTGAGTGGAAGTGTCGGGAGCAGTGAAGTTTTACACTGGGGCTGACTGGTCCAAGAACCACCATCCCATTCATTGGGATATGGCCACTGATTCTGTGAAGGTGCAAGTTTATTTTACTTTAATGTTTTGAAATATTGGCTATCATTTTAAAGTATTTTAACTTAATTTAAAAACATAATTGATTTTCATTTTTAAATCCACTTGGCCAGTTTTTAAATTTCTCTGATGATCAGAGACGCAGATAAAGAAAAGCAGATCCAAGGCCATCAGGACTTTTGGGATCAAACATCTGAGGCCTGCTCTACCTTGCTGGGCACCTCTCAGGTTCGGAGGGTCAGCTTGGTCGGCTCTCAATAACTGGCAAAGACTACTATGGGCAGGTACGGACCACAGATTAAGGATGACCTGATCCACTGTCATTTCACTCCCCTTCATTCAGGAATTTCAATCATCATGCAGTTTCTTAGTCAAAATTAGCTTTGCATTCCAAATTTACTTAATTATTTGAATTTAAATTTCCCATCTGTTATGTCGGCTTTCAAGCTTGCATCTCAAATGCAATAGTCTACATCGCTGGATACTACAGGCCATCCCTGAGTTACAAATGCTGATTTATAGACACCCGTACATACGAACGAGCTCTCCTAATATTATTAAATTCACAAGTCTGATACATTCGTTCCAATGAATGACAGAACTAGTTTCCTCTCTCACTTCACTTTTGCTAATTGTTCTTTCTTTATCAGTCTCATGTGTTTTTGATGCTATTCATTACAATACTGTGGAGGTATGGTTACCGTAGAAAGCGATTTTTGTGTATTTTCCAATTTATGGACAAAATTGACTTATGAACGTCTTAAAAGGGAACCTCTTCATTACCCGGGGATGTCATGTAGTCCAGTAATTTAGCCACTATGCTACAGTACCCCTTAGAAAGCTGTAGTTCTTCTCTCACTCCAAGGTTGAGAGCATAACTCAAGCTCACTTTTCATTGCAGCACCATTGAAGTTGCTCTCTTTCAGCTGAGATATTCAAACAAGTTGTTTGAAATGATCTTTTGGTGTCATGTTCCTTAATCCTTCAAGCAACTCTTGCAGTTAAACTAGGTGAACTGGTTTTTGAAGTTATTTGCATTATACAGACTTTGTTTTCACTCTTGTTTTCTGATTCAGATTCAGGATGCAAAACCAAATCTTCAGGGCTCCCTGTCATTAGTATTCATGTGGCTTGGTAAAACTGAACTAAGCAATCTGGCCGAGATACCTCCCATCACTTAAATTTCTTTGGCAAGTCAAGGTGAGGCTTTCCTGAGTTTTCTCAAATCACCTCAAGGCATCATACAATAGCTGATTCAGCTGCTGTGACAAATTACTGAAAGTGTGTGCCAAAACATCGTCATTTTCCAGTGGGCCACACCTTTGATAGAATTATGCAACTGCAAGCACAGAAAGAGGATACTCAGCCACTCAATCCATACCACCAATGCAAGTGCTATTTAAACCCATCCAGATACTTTTTCAATGTAATGAGGGATGAATTTAGGAGTGAATTTCAGATCCCAATTACCCTCTGAACATCTGGATCCTATCTGGATGCATCACGGCTTGGTATGGCGACTGCTCTGCCCAGGACCACAAGAAACTGCAGAGAGTTGTGGACACAGCCCAGCGCATCACGGAAACCTGCCTCCCCTCCATGGACTCTGTCTATACCTCTTGCTGACTTGGTGAAGCAGCCAGCATAATCAAAGACCCCGCCCATCCGGGTCATTCTCTCTCCTCCCCTCTCCCATCAGGCAAAAGATACAGGAGCCTGAGGGCACATACCACCAGGCTCAAGGACAGCTTCTATCCCACTGTGATAAGACTATTGAATGGTTCCCTAATGCGATGAGATGGACTCAGGACCTCACAATCTACCTTGTTTGACCTTCCACATTATTGTCTACCTGCAATGCACTTCCCTGTAGCTGTGACACTTTACTCTGTATTCTGTTATTGTTTTTACCCTGTACTACCTCAATGCACTGTGTAATGAATTGATCTGTATGGACAGTATAGAAGGCTAGTTTTTAATTGTACCTCAGTACAAGTGACAATAATAAACCAATACCAATACCTCTGCTCAAGTTGTTTTCCCTCACTCCAAAGGAGAAATATTTTAAATCTGTGCTCTCTCATTCTCGTCTTCTACTGGGGGAAAGAGGTCTAAAAGCCACAGCAAGGACACCAAGCCAGCATGTAGCCACAATTATAGTCTTTCTGTTTATTTGCTTTTCTCCATTTTATGGTTTCAAAATATAATTTATTTATAACTCACTCTGCACTTGGACTTTCTATCATCAGGACTCAGTAATCTCAGCAGAAGTGTATTTTTCACAGTCAGAATGGAGAACCTATGACCCCTCACCTTCTGGGAAACTGAAGGGATTGGATTGCCACTTGCGTGATATTATATTGCACACTGTTGCTTTTATATTGCTTATTGTGTGCAATTTTGGTCACCTGTGGAGGCGTTGGAAAGGATACAGAAGAGATTTACCAGGATACTGCCTGAATTAGAAGGTATGAGCTATAAGGAGAGGGTTGGACAAACTTGAGTTGTTTTCTCTGGCGTGTTGGAGGCTGAGGGGAGACCTGATAAAAGTTTATAGAATTATAAGAGATGTAGTTAGACAGTCAGAATCTTTTTCCCAGTGTGGAAATGTCAAGTACTAGAGGACATACATTTAAGGTGAGAGGGGGAAAGTTTAAAGGAGATGTGTGGGGCAAGTTTTCTTACACAGAGAGTGGCGGGTGCCTGGAACGGGCTGCTGGGGGTAGAAGCAGATATGATAGTGGCATTTAAGAGGCTTTTAGATAGACACCTGAATATACAGGGAATGGAGGGATATGGATCATGTGCAGGCAGAAGAGATTTAGTCTAATTTGGCATTGTGGTTGGTGCAGATACCTTGAGCTGAAGGGTCTATTCCTGTGCTGTATTATTTTATGTTCTACATGATAGAAAATTACCCTGTAGTTTCTTTAACTTTTTGACTTGGCAAGTTGCACCAAACTTATAACACTTTCTTATTCTAATCTTGCTATCCGTCCACTAAAAACGACCATTACTCTTAGCCAGTACGTGGCTGAACGGGAAGGTTGATGTAAACAAGTGGAAAGCAATAAACTTATGGCATTGCATTTATAAGATAAGATTTCTTTATTAGTCACATGTACATCGAAACACAGTGAAATACATCTTTTGCGTAGAGTGTTCTGGGGACAGCCCGCAAGTGTTGCCATGCTTCCGGCGTCAATATAGCACGCCCACAACTTCCTAACCCATACGTCTTTGGAATGTGGGGCGGCACGGTAGCGTATGGGGAGGCACGGTAGCGTAGCGGTTAGCGCGATGCTATTACAGCGCCAGCGATCGGGGTTCAATTCCCGTCGTCGTCTGTAAGGAGATTGTACGTTCTCCCGTGTCTGCGTGGGTTTCCGCTGGGTGCTCTGGTTTCCTCCCATATTCTAAAGACATACGGGTAGGTTAATTTGGGGTTTAAAAAATGGGCGGTGCGGACTTGTTGGGCTGGAAGGGCCTGTTACCACGCTGTAAATAAAAAAAAATTTTTTTAAAAATTAAAAATTAAAACCAGAGCACCCAAGAGGAAACCCATGCAGACACAGGGAGAATGTACAAACAGACAGTGGCTGGAATTGAACCCGGGTCGCTGGTGTTGTAATAGCCCTACGCTAACCACTACCCTTCCGTGCCTGGCCATTGTCTTTCTTTAGGTCCTTTCTTTTATGCAGGAAAATTAAAGTCTGAAGCCATCAAACCATTTGCACACATTAGCCTGGTATGTGAATGAAAATGAAATTATGAGAGCTTTTTAATTTTTAATGTAGATTTCATAGTAGTAAAAATGCACAAAGATAAAGATGGTACAGTGTGCATCTTAGTGAGGAGGTTTTCCAAAATAATTAGCCATGAACAGCAGAAAGATGACTTCAGGTTTTGCAGTATTTGACGTTTCGGCATTAATTAATAACCCATTCTGAACTCTTGCCTTCAACCATGTTGTAGTGGAGAGGAGGAAGAAATGGTTATGTTCATCAGCAACAAGGGTCTTCAATTGCGGTTTCACTGAAAAAAGGAGGAAATTTGGTAGGAATTTAAAAACTGGTCCAACCAAGCTTGTATGAATTCTTTAAATATTTTGCTGTTAAAATTGCCATTACGTGGTTCTTAACGTTATTGATTTAGTGTAGAAAATTCTGACTCAGTGATAGTGATACAGTGGCAAAGTCTGAGGAAACTCTGGCTTTAGGCCTTGCTTCTTATGTTCTGTAAGTAATTGGGCCCACAACAACATTCTCCACAGAATTCCCAGTTCCCAGTGATGCCACAGCCTACGTTGGCAGCAGCCTGTTCTGCTATGTCACCCTGGGCTGACAACTGCCTTGTGCTGCACTGGTGGACTCTTTGTGGAGCTCAACAGGCAGCATGAACTTCCACAAAGTTCCCAACTCCCAGATTGGGAAGAAATGCCTGTGCCAAGGTGAAAGCTGTGGGGCAGGACCTTGGCGGTTGTCAGTGCAGTGAGTTGTCTGAGCTGAAGCAGCTGTTATATTACATTCAGCCTTGTAGAAGTGCTGGGAGCTTGGATCCCTGTGGAAGGCTAATCCTGAGGGATGTTCTGGTACAAGCACCAAGACTAGGGGCAGGTAGCCAGCAATTTCAGTATTACAGAAGGCCTTGTCTATTTATGGTGCTTTCTGTGTCTCTTCCCCCTTTTCACCTCCTTTGTTTCTACACCTCACATTTACCCCATCCTTTGGATGCATTTGTTCAACTTTAGTTGAACAAAGTGCTGCAGTAAGAAAGATAATGTTTAATAACCATTAATATAAATATGCTGCAATATTTGATGCTAAAATATTCTGGACAGTTCTTTGACAAGGAAAGCTTCTAAAAGATATAAATATGTTCAGCAGGACTGTGTGTATATATCACATTTCCCTGTCAGCCTGTTTAGCTAACATTTTGACTGCAAGATGTTGTGAGTGTCAATAATACTTTAATGCAAAAATATGGATTTAATAATCCGTCATGAGAGGGAGAGTGCCCTCATCAACAATTTGTCAGACTTGGATGCAGTTCTTGCATCGAATTACCTTCCCAAAACTGTCAAAGTAATGTTGCTCGTGGAGTTTTGATTTGCTGCTTTCCTACATTATTATAACACACTGACCTTGTACAAGTAGAGTAGGATCCAAATTTCCATTCTTTTTTCTAGTTCCTCCTTGGCAGCATATCCGGTTTTTCCTGTTTTCTGGGCCTTCAACCTAAACCCTTCTCCATTTCCATTTCTTTCTCGATCTTCAAAAGTTTTCTACATTGTTTGTCATCTGTCCAGTTGTGACATGAGTGAAGTTCCCTGGGGCATTTTAGTTTGTCAAATATACAATAGGTAACCAGGAATTACCAGTAAAAAAATTGGTATTCTGAGAGCTGAATTCAATACATGGGCTTTCTTTATGAAATTTAATTGCTTTGACAAAATCTTCAATGGAAAACCTGGTGCCAATACCATTTTTTCCTCATACCATTTCTGGCACAGTTGTCAGAGGGGGAACTAGAAAAAGGAATGGAAATTTGGATCCTACTCTACTTGTACAAGGTAAGGAAGTTTCAGCCCAAGTATTACCAAAATGGGAGGTGGATATTTCACCCAACTCTCCGTTTGTTAATAGTCAATGCCTGGGAGGTTCACTTCCTGTTAGGCTCAAAGCAGCCTGTGCTGGATAAGAGCAGACAAAAATTTCTTTATGGCCTGGTACAGATTCTTAACACTGCAGATTGACCTGCAAGGTGGGCAAGGAAGAACTCTAAATCTGGGCTATTTGCGCCGTCTGGGAAGATCTTCTTCATCTTTGGTGGAATGTCAGGTCTACATGGTGCCCCTGGATGCTATAGAGGTGGCCTTGCATCTGTGTTGGTGGGACATCTTATGTGAATGACCACTGTGATTTGGTACAGCTCACATTGTGCCTAGAAGTTCCACTCTGCCTCATTCACACTGGGCTCTCTGAGAATGTCAGGTCTTGTTAGTTAAATGCTAATTGACAAGAAACCATCTGAAGTCACTAACAAGTGATGTGTACTGTAGCAGGTGTTATAGCAAATACTCAGGGCTGTCACTTGATTGAATTTATAATGAAATAACATAATTACACCAAAGGATGAGGGTGTTTTGTTCCTGTCATCAAAACAGGAAGTGGTAATTTTTAGCTATCTACCTGTTAGATATAGAACATTTCACAGTATCTTTAAATTCCTAATTTTCTCTGGTAGTTAAAGCTGCCACAGTTATTTGTGACATAAGTCCCAAAGACTTTTCAAGGGTTAATTATATCAGGCATGTCTAATTGTAATGATAATGATTGGCAGTTTCAAACCTACCATAACAAAAAACTCTCTAATTAAATAAATTTGTCAGTCGATAGGCAGATTGCTGAATTCTCAACAGTGGCAGCAATGCACTGAGCAACCAACTTGAAGCCCTCTTGCAGTGAGACCAGATGGTAACTTTCTCCTGAAGGAATTCGATTTGATGTAGATGTAATGTCACAGAAGGAGAGCAGAGGGAGCTCTAGGACACTGTAAAGATGGGAAAAGTGGGAATGTGAAAGAAATGTTGTAAGTACTGGAAACACTTCATAAACCAGGCAGTATCCATGAAAGAGAAACGGACCTGACACTTTAGTTTGGTGATCTCTCATCAAAATGGGGGAAAATTAGAGACAAACAGGTTTATGGTGCAGAGAAAAGTGGAAGGGGGGTAGAGAACAAAGGAAGAAGGTCTGGATGAGGGGTGGATCCAGGAAACATTAAACAATAAAATAGAAGATGGTGCAGGATGAAGGAGCGTTGGTAATGGGTCAAGAAAAGAAAGAGAAAACTTCTCTAGAAGAGGTATAAGTGGGAGACGCAGAATTGTTATGTGGAATTAAAAAAGGCAAGTACTGTGGGCACTGGATGTCCACAGTGAAAATGAAACGTGCTGGAATTGCTCATTATCTAAACTTGTTGAGCTCCATGTTGACTCTGAACAACTGCAGCGTATCCAGTTAGGAGGTGAGGTGCTGTTCCTCACTCTGAGCTGCTTTGGAACATGTATAAGGTTGAAGACAGAGAACAGAGTGGGATGGAGAATTAAAGTGACGGGCACACTTGAGGACTGAATGGAAGTGTTCTGTAAGTGTTCACCCAATCTGAATTCAGTTCCCCCAATGCCAAGCAGTCCACATTGTGAGCAGTAAATGGAGTGCATTAAGTTAAAAGATGCACAAGTGAATGTCTGCTTCACCTGGAAGGAATGTGAGGGCCCAGGACCATAGGAAGGGAGCAAGTAATAGGGTAGGATAAGATGTCTTCATTACTCACATGTACATCGAAACACACAGTGAAATGCATCTTTTGCGTAGAATGTTCTGGGGGCAGCCCGCAAGTGTCACCATGCATCCGGCGCCAACATAGCATGCCCACAACTTCCTAACCCGTACGTCTTTGGAATGTGGGAGGAAACCAGAGCACCCGGGGGAAAGCCGCGCAGACACGGGGAGAACGTACAAATTCCTTGCAGACAGCGGCCGGAATTGAACCCGGGTCGCTGGCGCTGTATCTGGCATTGCACTGGAAGGTGTCATGGGAACAGGAGAAGGTTTTGTTCGAGATGGAAGAATGGACCAAAGTCCCTTTGAAATGCAGAAAAAGGAAGAGAGGGGAAGGATTTATTTAGTCATGGCATTACATTGAAGGTGTTGGAAATGGTGCTGAATCTTGAATGTTGAGGCCAGTGGGATGGAAGATGACACCATGAGGAATGCTGTTGTGGTTCTTGGACTGAGGGGAAGGGTGCAAGCAGAAGTGTTTTGAAATGGAATGGGGAACGGTCGATGGCCCTGCCTGTAATGGTGGAGGAGGATCCTCATCTGAGGAAGGGAAATGTATTGGAAGCACAGAATGGGTGCAAAGGGGTGGAATGTGCAGGCATGGTAGTGCAGCGGTTAGCGTAAAGCTATTACAGCGCCAGCAACCCGGGTACAATTCCGGCCGCTGTCTGTAAGGAGTTTGTACATTCTCCCTGTATCTGTGTGGGTTTCCTCTGGGTGCTCTGGTTTCCTCCCACTTTCCAAAGACGTACGGGTTAGGAAGTTGTGGGCATGCTATGTTGGCGCCGGATGCATGGCGACACTTGCGGGCTGCCCCCAGAACACTCTACACAAAAGATGTATTTCACTGTGTGTTTCAATGTACATGTGACTAATAAAGAAATAAAGAAATCTTGTTTAAAGACAGAAACTAGAGAATAGAATAGTCCTTATGGAAATCAGTGAGGGTGGCGGGGGGGGAAGCACAGTCAGAGTGTTTGTAGGAGTCAGGTTTATAGTGAATCCTGGTCACTAGCCTGTTGTATGAACTGACAGGGAAGGGAGAGGGACCCTGTGAAGATGAGAGCGGGGAGGAAACTGAGAGCAAAGTTTTTTGAAATTTTCAAGTTAATGTTGGGAGCAGGAAGCAGATGGATATAAACATCAATTTACCAGAAAATATATGAAACCAGGGGTCTGAGCAGGTTCAAAACCAAGAAGGGTTCAGATATCCCACAAAGAGATAGGCATTGCATGGACCCAAATGATTTCCATAGCAATATCCACGGCTGGAGGAAGTGAGGGGGGTGAAAGGAGACTGTTCAAGGTGATTACAATTTCAGACAGGAGGAGGGTGGTGCTGAAGGGAGACTGCTTGCTCCCATGTATAAGAAAGAAGCAAAGGGCATCAGGCCATCCTGGTGGAGGTGCAGATGTAGAGGAAATGGATTTAACCTCTATGGTGAAAGTCAACCTGGACCAAGAAAGTGAAAGCTGTTGAACAGGTCTTGGAAGTGCCAGGGATATATGAGGGAAGAGATCAGTCAAGGTAGGGAAATAAAGACAGTGGGGTACGAACAGGCTAAAATGATGGATCTACAGAGCCCATGGACATTATGGCCCTGCTGGTGAGATTTCTCCGGGATGGGAGGGACCACAGTTCCGGGGTGCCTGGTAACCAGGAAGACTCCAGTAACGTCCGAAAGTTCATGACATCTGTTGAAGAACCTGCCTTTCCATCACAATCCTCCCCTTCTATGGCTGATCCTCCATTCCCACCCAGTTCCCTGATTAAGGCATAATCCCTGGTTGTAATACTGACCGAGTGAAATACCTCTCCACTGTAGATTACACATTGGGCAATATTTGACATCATTGATAATAAGCACAAATCTTTCATTTTAAGGACCAGTTCTATTAATATTACAGACATTCAAGAGATTGTAAATGTTACTGAGAAATTGGTAACCCATCTCACTGCTTAATATAGATGATGGATTCTGTCCAAGGTCATCATCACTTGAGTCATATCTGCTCTGTGATTGGTGATTCATCCGGATCCAAGCTGCACTGCAGCCGGCAAGATAATCTCTGGCATAGTAACCGAGAAAGTAGGAGCTGGAGCAGGCCAATTTGGTCCTCAAAGCGTACTCCACCGTCCAATGTGACCATGGCTGATCATCCAAATCAGTGCCCTGTTCTTGCTTTCTTCTCATATCCCTTGATTTCTTTTGCCTTACGGTCCATCCAAATTCTTCTTGAATGTACTTAATGATTTGGTTTCAAATGTTTTCTGTGGTATACCACTCTCTGGGAGAAAAAATTTCTCCTCATCTCTGTCTTAAGTGGCTATCCCCATATCTTTAGGCTGTGACCCCCTAGTCCTGGAACTGCCCACCATTGGGAACATCCTTCCTGCATCTAGTCTGTCCAGTCCTGCCAGGATTTTATAAGTTTCAGCGAGGTCATCTCTCCTCCTTCCAAATTCTAGCAAATGTAATCCCAACCATCTATATCTGTCTCCATACATCAGTTCTGCCATCCCAGTAACTGGCTTGTGAATCTTCACTGCAGTCCATCCATAGCAAGAACATTCTTCCTTGGATAAGGAGACCAAAACTGCACACGGTACCCAAGGTGTGTTCTCGCCAAGGCCCCATACATTTGCAGAAAGCCATCCCTACTCCTGTACTCAAATCCTCCTGCAATAAAGATAGCATAACATTTGCCGCCTTAACTGCCTGTTGCATACTCGCCTTCAGTGACTGATGTACAAGGACACCCAGATCTCATTACCCTCCTCCTTTGCAAATCTATCACCATTAAGATAATAACCTGCCTTCCTGTTTTTGCCACCAAAGTGGATCACTTCACATTGATCCTCCTCATACTGTATCTGCCATGTATTTGCCCACTCACTTCACATTGATCCTCCTCATACTCTATCTGCCATGTATTTGGCCACTCACTTCACATTGATCCTCCTCATACTCTATCTGCCATGTATTTGCCCACTCACTTCACATTGATCCTCCTCATACTCTATCTGCCATGTATTGCCCACTCACTTCACATTGATCCTCCTCATACTCTATCTGCCATGTATTTGCCCACTCACTTCACATTGATCCTCCTCATACTCTATCTGCCATGTATTTGCCCACTCACTTCACATTGATCCTCCTCATACTGTATCTGCCATGTATTTGCCCACTCACTTCACATTGATCCTCCTCATACTCTATCTGCCATGTATTTGCCCACTCACTTCACATTGATCCTCCTCATACTCTATCTGCCATGTATTTGCCCACTCACTTCACATTGATCCTCCTCATACTCTATCTGCCATGTATTTGCCCACTCACTTCACATTGATCCTCCTCATACTCTATCTGCCATGTATTTGCCCACTCACTTCACATTGATCCTCCTCATACTCTATCTGCCATGTATTTGCCCACTCACTTCACATTGATCCTCCTCATACTCTATCTGCCATGTATTTGCCCACTCACTTCACATTGATCCTCCTCATACTCTATCTGCCATGTATTTGCCCACTCACTTCACATTGATCCTCCTCATACTCTATCTGCCATGTATTTGCCCACTCACTTCACATTGATCCTCCTCATACTCTATCTGCCATGTATTTGCCCACTCACTTCACATTGATCCTCCTCATACTGTATCTGCCATGTATTTGCCCACTCACTTCACATTGATCCTCCTCATACTCCATCTGCCATGTATTTGCCCACTCACTTCACATTGATCCTCCTCATACTCTATCTGCCATGTATTTGCCCACTCACTTCACATTGATCCTCCTCATACTCTATCTGCCATGTATTTGCCCACTCACTTCACATTGATCCTCCTCATACTCTATCTGCCATGTATTTGCCCACTCACTTCACATTGATCCTCCTCATACTCTATCTGCCATGTATTTGCCCACTCACTTCACATTGATCCTCCTCATACTCTATCTGCCATGTATTTGCCCACTCACTTCACATTGATCCTCCTCATACTCTATCTGCCATGTATTTGCCCACTCACTTCACATTGATCCTCCTCATACTCTATCTGCCATGTATTTGCCCACTCACTTCACATTGATCCTCCTCATACTCTATCTGCCATGTATTTGCCCACTCACTTCACATTGATCCTCCTCATACTCTATCTGCCATGTATTTGCCCACTCACTTCACATTGATCCTCCTCATACTCTATCTGCCATGTATTTGCCCACTCACTTCACATTGATCCTCCTCATACTCTATCTGCCATGTATTTGCCCACTCACTTCACATTGATCCTCCTCATACTCTATCTGCCATGTATTTGCCCACTCACTTCACATTGATCCTCCTCATACTCTATCTGCCATGTACTTGCCCACTCACTTCACATTGATCCTCCTCATACTCTATCTGCCATGTATTTGCCCACTCACTTCACATTGATCCTCCTCATACTCTATCTGCCATGTATTTGCCCACTCACTTCACATTGATCCTCCTCATACTCTATCTGCCATGTATTTGCCCACTCACTTCACATTGATCCTCCTCATACTCTATCTGCCATGTATTTGCCCACTCACTTCACATTGATCCTCCTCATACTCTATCTGCCATGTATTTGCCCACTCACTTCACATTGATCCTCCTCATACTCTATCTGCCATGTATTTGCCCACTCACTTCACATTGATCCTCCTCATACTCTATCTGCCACGTATTTGCCCACTCACTTCACATTGATCCTCCTCATACTCTATCTGCCACGTATTTGCCCACTCACTTCACATTGATCCTCCTCATACTGTATCTGCCACGTATTTGCCCACTCACTTCACATTGATCCTCCTCATACTCTATCTGCCATGTATTTGTCCACTCACTTCTCACAGGTCCTACTCCCACCCAGCTTTGTGTCGTCTGCAAACATTTAATTTCCTCATCTAAATCATTACTATATATTGTGAATAGCTGGGGTCAAAGCACTGAACCACACAGTACCTCACTAGTCACTGCCTGACCCGTTTATTTCCATTCTCCGTTTCCTATCTGCCAACCAGCTCTTGACATCAGTACATTCCCCCCAATCCCGTGTGTTTTAATTTTGCGCACTAATCTCTTTTGTGGAACGTTGTCTAAAGCTTTCTGAAACTCCAAATCCACCACGTCCACTGGTTCTGCCCCCAATCCACTCTACTATTTACATCCTCAAAAAATTCCAGCAGATTTCCCTTTCATAAATGCATGTTGATTTTGACTAACCCATTCACTATTTTGCAAGTGTTCTACTAGTAAATGTTTAATAAAGGTCTGTGGCATTTTCCCCTCTACTCGACCTAACTGGTCTATAATTCTGTGTTGCCTCTCTGTCCTTTTTTAAAAAGTGGTCACATTTGCTATCCACCAATCCATTGGAACAGATCCAGAGTCCAAAGAATGTTGGAAGATGACTACCAATCATTCACTTTTTTCTGGGGCCACTTCCTTTAGTACTCTGGGATACAGACCATCAGTATCCAGGGATTTATCAGTCCTCAGTCCCATCAATGTCCCCACTAAATTAATTCAGTAATTAAGAACATAAGAACATAAGAAATAGGAGCAGGAGTAGGCCATCTGGCCCGTCGAGCCCGCTCCGCCATTCAATAAGATCATGGCTGATCTGGCCGTGGACTCAGATCCACCTACCTGCCTTTTCCCCATAACCCTTAATTCCCCTACTATGCAAAAATCTATCTAACTGTGTCTTAAATATATTTAATGAGGTAGCCTCTACTGCTTCCCTGGGCAGAGAATTCCACAGATTCACTTCTGTCTGGGAAAAGCAGTTTCTCCTCATCTCCGTCCTAAATCTACACCCCCGAATATTGAGGCTACGTCCGCTAGTTCTAGTCTCACCTACCAGTGGGAACAACCTTCCTGCCTCTATCTTATCTATCCCTTTCATAATTGTATATGTTTCTATAAGATGCCCTCTCTTCTGAATTAATTTAGTACCTCTCTCTCTCTGGATCCTGGGTTCCCTCAAATCTCAAGGAGGTTATTTGTCATAGAGCCATTTGGAATGGAAACAGGCCATTCAGCCCACCAGATTCCTGCTGACCAGTGGGCACCAATCCATATTAATCCCATCTTCCAGCTCTTGGTCCGTAGCCTTCAATGCTTAGGCAATTCAAGTGCTCATCTCAACACCTCTTAAATACTGTTAGGCCCTGTTTCCAGCCATCTCCCTCCAGCAGTATGTTTCCAGGTACTCACCACTCTCTGGGTGAAAAAGGTCCCCCTCAGATTTCTTCTAAACCTCTTACCCCAACCCTAAATCTATGTCCTCTAGTTTTATTCATCTCTGATAAGAGAGAAAGTTTCCTGCAGTCTACCTTATCTATATCCTTCATAATTTTATATACCTCAATTATGTCCCTCTTAACCACCTCCACTTCACCTCATAGCTAACTGCTCCATGCCAGGCAACATCCTGGTGAATCCCCTCTGCACCCTCTCCAGCTCTGCGGTGACCTTCATATTATGTGCTGACCAGAACTGCAACCTTTGTGAAGACAAGAATGAGGTATTTGTTCAGCTGGTCTGCCATTTCTCTGTTCCCATTATAAATTCCCCTGTTCCTGACTGTAAGGGACCTATGTTTGCCTTCACTAATCTTTTTCTCTTCACGTATCTATAGAGGATTGTACAGTCAGTGTTTATCTTCACTGCAAACTTTCTCTATTCTCCACCTCTAATTAATCCCTTAGTCCTCTTTTGCTGAGTTGGTAAATGTTCCCAGTCCTCAATTTTGCTGCTTTTTTGGGCCAAGTTACCCACCTGTAATGACCTCACATAACTCAGGGATGAAATTGACTACATGTGCACAGCCCTCCCCACCATCGAGGACATCTTCAAGAGGCTGTGCCTCAAGAGGGCGCCATCCATCATTAAGGACCCTCACCACCTGGGACATGCCCTCTTCACATTAGTACCATCGGGGAGGAGGTACAGGAACCTGAAGACCCACACTCAATGTTTCAGGAACAGTTTCTTCCCCTCTGCCATCACATTTCTGAATGGTCCATGAACCCTACCTCGTTTTTAGTTTCAATATCTGTTGCTGAAATAGAAGGTTTCTCAAGTGCTGCCATCTACTGGCAACATTCTATAATCTGGCTTTCATGCTTGGTAGTGATAGTGGTTTATTATTGTCACTTGTACCGAGGTACAGTGAAAAACTTGTCTTGTATACCGTTCGTACAGGTCAATTCCTCTTTTGCACTATTTATTTATTTTTGTTACTTGTATTAATTTTTATGTCTTTATGTCTTGCGCTGTACTGCTGCCACAAAATGACAAATTTCACGACATATGTCAGTGATAATAAACCTGATTTTAATTCCGATTTGGGATGGGTGTGGGCCCTTATTTATTCAGCTTGGATGAGGAGGAGGCCTTTCACTGTATCTTAGTACAATTGATAATAATAAACCAATACCAATATCACACACATATCTGTATATGTGGAGGATGTGTTCTACAGAATGAGGTTTGGGAGTAACTCTCCAACTGGATGTGATTGTTCTACTCCAAGACATCAGTGGCACAGTCTTAGGTAGCAGATGGGAAATAGAATGGTTTCCAACCAGATCTGGAGCCAGGCAAGTGCAAATTGATGTCCACAACTGAATGTTGCAAACATACGCATTCCAAGGTCCAGACTGCATGCAGAGGTCACAGGGAAGGTTGGTGCAGCCTCTGCAAAGCTACACTTTAAGCCCTCCTGCCAATGCACACTGAGGGTTTTGGAAGCTGTGTGAAAACCTCTCAGATGTTGCTCATGGAATACATGGATTTCAGGTAATGTAATGTAAATCTTTCAGACAAATGATTGTAAATTATAAAGTCCAATGAATTCTTTTAATAATAAGTTGTCCTGTGATATTCTTAAATGAATAAATTGTTTAGTATTTACTTTAATAAAATATGTTTCAGGCCCATTTAATGATGTAATTAAGGTTGGACATCTAAACTAAATATGTGGTGTTTGGTACTGCATCAGGTGGAAATTTTAGTTTCAATATCTGTTGCTGAAATAGAAGGTTTCTCAAGTGCTGCCATCTACTGGCAACATTCTATAATCTGCCTTTCATGCTTGGTATTGATAGTGGTTTATTATTGTCACTTGTACCGATGTACAGTGAAAAACTTGTCTTGTATACCATTCGTACAGGTCAATTCATTACACAGTGCATTGAGGTAGTACAGGGTAAAAACAATAACAGAATATAAAGTGTCACAGCTACAGAGGAAGTGCAGTGCAGGTAGACAATAAAGTGCAAAGTCATAATACCAAATTGAAAACTGAAAAAATGGTTAGATCACTTTAAATAAAAATGTTGGAGTATGCCAACAAGTATTTAATGGCTGGGAAAAGATTGATAAGGATGTTGGGGTTGGTGGTGATGGAGGTTAATTCCAACAAGGTGCTGAGTGGCACTCCATCCACATTGACGTGCCAATGTTTGGGGAACGTAGTGGGTGATGCAGATTATGCTCTGTCTCCTCACATCTCAGTCAGCACACTCATACTAAAGCACTAGGCAGAGATGTATGAACAGGGCCAAGATTGGATGATGAGTCTGTATCTATTGAATCTTCCATTCTTGTTGGTATCCAACCTGCAGCAGTTTAAAGCCATAGAGTTATACAGCACAGAAACAGGCCCTTCGGCCCAACTCATTCATGCTGACCAAGTTGTCTACTTGAGCTAGTTCCATTTGCCTGCATTTGGCCCATATCCCTCTCAACATTACCTATCCATGTACCTGTTTACATGCCTTTTAAACATTGTAATTGTACCTGCCTCTACCACTTCCTCTGACAGCTCGTTCCATACACCCACCACCCTCTGTGTGAAAAAGATGCCCCTCAGGTCCCCTTTATATCTTTCCATTCTCACTTTAAAGCTATGCCCTCCAGTTTTAGACCCCCCTACCCTGGGAAGAAGACAGTGACCATCCACCTTACTGTGCCCCTCATGATGTTATATACCTCTATAAGGTCACCCCTACACTCCAAGGAAAACAATCCCAGCCTATCCAGTCTCTCCTCATAACTCAAGCCTTACAGTCCTGGTTACATCCTTGTGAATCTTTTCTGAACCCTCTCCAGTTCATTGATATCCTTCTTATAGCTAGGTGACCAGAACAGCATACAATACTCCAAGTGTGGTCTCACCAACGTCTAGCACAGCTGTAACATGACATACTGACTGTTATACTCAATGCCCTCACTGATGAAGGCAAGTGTGCCAAATGCTTTCTTCACCACCCTGTCTACTTGTGTCACCACATTCAGGGAGCTATGTACCTGTACCCCAAGGTCCCTCTGTTCAATAACACTCTCCTGGGCCCTACCATTTACTGTGCAAGTCTTGATCTGGTTTAACTTCCCAAAACGTGACACATCGCACTTGTCCGAGTTAAATTCCATCTGCCATTCCTTGGCCCACTTTCCCATTTGATCTGGACTGTGTTGTGATCTTAGACAACTTTCTTCACGGTGCACTGCAGCACCAATTCTGGTGTCATCTGCAAACTTACTAACCATGCCAACTACGTTCTCATTCAAATCATTAATATAAGTGGCAAACAACAGTGGACCCAGCACCAATCCCTGTGGTTCATCACTGGTCATAGGCTTCCAATCTGAAAAACCACACTGCACAATCACCCTCTGACCCCTATAACCAAGCCAATTTTGTATCCAGTTGGCTAGGTCACCCTGGATCCCACGTGATCTAACATTCCAGACCAGCCTACCATGCGGGAACCTTGTCAAAGGCCTTGCTAACATCCACGTAACATCTACCGCCCTGCCCTTGTCAATCCTCTTTGTCACCTCCTCAAAGAAACTCAATCAAATTCGTGAGACACAACTTCCTGTGCACAAAGCTATGCTGACTATCCCTAATCAGGCTTTGCCTTTGCAAATGCAGATAGATCCTGTCTCTCAGAATCCCCTCCAGTAACTTTCCCATCACTGAAGTTAGGCTCACCAGCCTATAGTTCCTCGGCTTGTCCTTGCAGCCCTTCTTAAATAGAGCCACAACATTAGCCACTCTCCAGTCTTCTAGTACCTCACCTGTGGCTAACAATTATACAAATCTCTGCCAGGACCCCAGCAATTTTGTCCCTGGCTTCCCACAATGTCCTCGAACACACTGGGTTGGGCCCTGGGGATTTATCCACCTTTATTTGCTTTAAGATTGCAAGCACCTCCTCTTGGAAAATCTAATTATAGTTTAAAAAGAAACACCCATTTTTTGAACATTTTCATGCAAATGCAAGAAATGAATTAATAGTAAGCTGGTTATTCTATTGCTTGATTGCCTATACTGTACTTTAAAACATTTACCAGGTGGAATTCTTAAATTAATGAGTTATTTGCATATTTATATGACTACTTGTTAAGCCCCTATTGATGATGTGATTATTGTTGACCATTTGTAGTTAATATTAATCATAGCCATGATTAATAATCTTTTACCATATACATCACAAGGCACAAACTATGCACTAGCTATCTCAACACCTCCAGTAAGTTTTGAAAAAAAATAGATTCATTGAATTATTATGGTGCAGAAGGGGGCCATTTGGCCCATTAGGTCCATGATGGCTCTCTGGAGAGCAATCCAATTAGACCCATTCTGCTGCACTTTCTTCACAGCCCTGCAAATTATTTTCCCTCAAGTACCTAGAAAATTCCTTTTGAAAGCCCTGAATGGTTCTTTCCTTTATGAGCAGCATGTTCCAGATCAGAAATGCTCCCTGCCTTTATGAATACTTGACCTCACTATGAAGAACTATTTTGATTTGTATTGGTCACAAAACTAATATTTGAGTTCCGTGGCCAATACAAACCATCTTGAATTTCATACTTTAATCACCAAATATTTCAGCTTCTGACAAAATGATTGCCAGAAACACAGGACAATTATTTTCAGATGATTTGAATAGTATATCCCTGTCCTAGGGAGGTTATTTGCAATGCAGTATATACCAAGTCCCAGGAGTATTTCAAAAAGCTTATTCCAATCATAGGGTGAGAACATAGACAACTTTCGCACCTGCTTCATTAAAAAACAACTCTTACATCTAGTTACCTACTGAATACAAATCACCAGTCATCTTTGATTTTAAAAAATATCCAGTGCAGTGTTTACTTAAATACTTGTTTGCTTAAATATCTTTGATCAAGCAAAGAAGCTGGGAAAATCTCACATAATTAATATGTACCAAAGAGCTACACATTCATTTCATTATCATTAATCAAACACAACTGCTTAACACTGTTAATAATTAAAGGATTTCCAGTCGGTTCTTTAAAAGTATAAAAATGCACATTGAATATTGTAAACAGTTGCTTAAACACTTTGAAGATTTCATTTTGCATGATGAAGATCACATTTCTGGTGTTGCTATAGCCACTCTAGATTATCCGATTGTTCATAACATTGTTTTCAATGTCTTTAATATGTTGCAACCCCTAACTTTCCAATTGATAATCCAATGTAGATATTTTTCAGGCAGAGAATACTGTTGAACTTTGAAATGCTCCTTCTTTAATCAGTCAATTCAAAACATGGTACTGAAACCACTGGGTTTCATCAGGTATTATTCCTTAGTAATCAACTGTTGCTTGTTTCATTCACTCAATTAGTCCCCATCAACAATCCCACAGCACGGAGTATGATGCTTCCTGGCAACCACACCGGCAGCCACAGTTAGCAAGGAAATACATTAAATAAGACAGATTTATTTGAAAACCTCACAGCATTTGTTGTAAAAGCTTCTGGTTATTTGGGCGTGGTTTCAGGTCTGTATCTCACCTCAGGATTTAGATGGCAACTATTATGTGCTTTCAAATAACTTCTGATAAGTTCTTATAAAACCCTTCAACTGCTAATAACAGAGGATTCCATCAAATGAATCAGTAACTGTAAAGATTAATGTGCCACTTGCTCCCAATTAAGGAAAATTTGTGTTAGGTTTTCCCCCATTATGTTGTAGTTCTCCAACTGTCTTTTGATTAATAATAAGTAAATTCCATGAATCTTAGGAAGCCAACACTCAATAATTCCTTCAAAGAACTGAGAAAGAGAACTGTTTGCAATACATATTGATTCTAAACCATCCACTGCTTGGGTGAAACGTTATCTGGTAATTCCACCCCCCACCCCCCACAACTCTACAGGCACCCGATGCAGACTCATTTAATGGCTACAGTGAAAAAGATCCGTGCTCTGAAATCGTTTGTAATTAAGCAGAGAAAAGGGATTTAGTTTTCTGTTGGATCTTTTGTTGTCCATGTTATCTCCTGTTACATTTTGATCCAGATATTCGGGAAGACTGACATAATTAAGACGAGTATGGCACTTGTGAGACTACTCCCGCACGGAGGGGAGTTCTGCGATCAATTCCCACAATGAAACCCCAGTTAATGCTTTGCAGAGAAATAGCTCCATCAATTATGCAAGTAAAACGATCTCGATATTGACATTGCCGAGGTGAAATGGAACAAGAAACCTTGAGTTGTGCTGGCGAACCAAGGAGAACTACATTTTCCTGCTTTAAAAAAAATGGTTGAATTTTGCAAGGACTGTAATTGGCTAAGCTGCTTTAGTGTGAGAGTTATACTAATCTAGTAAAAACCAGTGGATCTAGACTTCAAATCTTGAACAGTTTATACCTTGTAGAGAAATATCACAGTAAATCATTGACACAACATTGAAATCGAGGAAATGTTTACTTTCTGCTGTTTGATTCACAAATGAATCACTAATAACACTTCAATTTCCACTACCACTCAATGCATTTACTGTCCTCAACCAAACTATTATTCTGAACCTGTGGAATTAATTACCTCAGCGGGTGAGACCATCAAGCTTTCTTTTTCTGATGATGAATACCAAGATGATTGGCATCAAGAACCACCTTCCCTATTTTTAAGCAAGCTTTTTCCTCATTTCCTGGAGGATGATACCCCTATATACTTTTAATCTCCATAGCCCACCAACGGGATAGTACACCTCCAACTCGTCCTGTGCTGGAAGATCACATCTCCAATTTTAATAGCGGGTAACTTAAATATCTTTAAATGCTATCCCAGCGCGGGGCCCTCATATTGCAACAACGTGGATCAAACCTATCAATGTCATTTTACAAAGTGTTGGCCACCTCCACACTCCCAACCACTGAAACCTGCATCCTTTTCAGGGGCGATCTCAGTTCCACATAGCCCCCTGATTGGTCCTGCGTCATAAATGAAACTGGCAAGCCCTTTGCTTACTCTGCTCGGCGGTCTTACGATTTCACTGTTAATATTTGCTGGTTGACCTTCTGAGAAATACATGCCCGTTAATCGCATTTGCAACATTTATTTGCCAGACCCAAAGTTGGTTTTGTGAGCACGTGATGTGTCGTTGCTAGGAGGTGCTTTGCAGCTGCCAGCATCTCTCCTGAAACCCACTGCCATTCGGCAAGAGCCGACTGCTCCCTCCTCCCTCGCACTTCTGTTGTCCGTTGCATGCCAGACCTGTCTGCTTCAGTGCATCAATAATACATTAGCTCCTGACTGTGGATACCTCAGGAGGAGCTGCGCCACCAGCGCTGGTGGAGAGACTGTTTGCTTAGTGGAGACCGTGGAGTCCGATCTGACTGTCTGGGGCTGAGACCTTGTTAGTGTTGGGGAAGAGGTGGGGATCCGCTTTGGTGGTACCTGCCGTTCAATGGTAAAGGTATGCAGGGCAGGCAACGTATCCTGGTGGTGTGCTTGCTGCTCCGGTTGCATACTGCAGGTAGGTCCCGTCACACCTGACTATTGCATCGCGCTGTGCTTACGTCTGCGTTTGAAACAGGTATTAACCCTTTGAAAGCTAATCCCGGGGCAGTCTAAATATTGCCATAAAGAGGGATATCGATACGGGAAGAATTGGTATTCGGAGGCAACACCTGGGTAATGTTAAAATGCGGCTGGATTTTTCTGGTTGCAAAGTAAAGATGCAGTGCGGGATTGGAAGGCTCCAGTTATTTTTTCCGACCATCGGATCTGTCATGTTAGCTCTTCGACCTGACATGACAGCGAGAATGCATCCTTTACGGTGGGTTAGCGCCGTGCACAGGACGAGCACTTTCCTGCCGAGCGCTCCGGCGGTCGTGAGTGCTCGGCGGAGGGGGAGAGGGGCGTTGGGGGAGGTCGGTGGAGCTTCATCGCTGGTTGTGAGCGGGCCTGCTTCAGCACCAGGGTCAGCGCAGCCGGGGCGAGCGGGCGGAGACGGTGTTGTCTCCGTCAACATCAGGGCACCAAGATCATCTGGCTGTGGCTGTGGCTGTTCGGAGCTGACCGCGGGGGGGGGGGGGGGGGGGGGGGGGTGGAGGCGATGCAGCTTTAGGTCCCATTCCAATTCACTGCGGGTAGCCACTAATGTAAATAGGAGAAATATTTGCTTGGGATAATGATTTCCTGTTTTTAAATACAGAAAAAAGCCCCACTATTCAGTTTTGAAATACAGATACAAGCCACGTTTAGCTAAACTGGGCCCTGCCGAAATTGCATCAGCCTGGAATAACGCCGCAAAGCCGTCCCCTGGAACCCCTCTCGCCCCCGTCTCTGACACCCTCGCTTCTAGTCACCGGCGGCAGGCGCCCACCTCAGCGACTGCTCCGTCACCTCCCCGCAACTCACCAAGACAAACTTCCTCTGAGGTGTCAGCCTGCGGAAAAGGGTGGCGCAACCGGCTGATGCCTCGCAGCTCTGTGGACCCGGGTTCAAGCCCGATCTCCGGTGCCTGTTTGTGTGGAGTCTGCACGTTCTCCCTGTCACCGCGGGGGAGCTCCGGTTGGCAACTACACAGCCCTTCGGATCAACTCGTCCATTCCGACCAAGAGGCCCATCTAAGCAGGTCCCATTTGCCCGCGTTTGGCCCATATCCCTCTCAACCTTTCCTATGCAAGTATCTGTCCATGAGTCTTTTAAGTGTCGTTGTTGTACCTCCCTCAACCGCTTCCTCTGGTAGGTTAGTTGGCCACTGTAAATTATCTCCACTGTGGTTACCTATACTGTGTAGGTGAGTGTAGAATCTGCGGCAGTTGATAGGATTGTGGGGAAATAAATGGGATTAGTCTAAAGGCATAACTGAGGGTCAGTAGGACTCAGTGGGTAGAAGGGGCTGTTTCAGCGATGAATGATTCTATGACTGCCCTACTGCTGTTTTGATATTGTTTCTACCCACATGGCTTCTTCAAGCTTAACTTGTGTCCCAGATGTCCCTCCTGCTCCTTCAAGTCTACTCCCACAAAACCGGAGACTCCCAACTTAACCCTCCTGCCCCACATTCTGAGCTGATGCTGTTAATGAGTACTGCTCCTCATGTACTGAACCTTTCCCCTTCAAACCTCCCCTAAAAAAACTCAACCACCCCAGCCCCTTGTCAATGAAAACTAGCACCCACATTCCCTTTTCAAAGTCTTTTGAATGTGTAGCTGGCTCCCATATCCATGTCCTACCATCTTTCCCAGAACTCCATTTGTGAACCCTGCCTCCATACTGAAACAGTTCTGATCAAAATCATAAAAGTATCCCATGTGACTATGACAAATAAATGGGGTGATCTTCTGTTGCTTGAAGTTGCTGGCCACCAGGTCTTGTGCCATGTTGTCATTCTGGTGTGGCTCCTGGGCAGTGTTCCACTGGTAGTCTGGCTTCCTGCTCTCTAGCCTGGTAGAGTGCGGCACAGGGGCTGTCTCAGTACAGTCCACTACAATCACAGAATAACTTTGAAAGCAAGTGAATACCTGTACCCAGTCCTCAACTCTGGCGCACCTTGACTCACCAACTATCAAAGTTGCTACCGTTATATTCCTCACCACATAAAAGGAAGGTTCATTGACTTCATGCCAACTCTCAAAGCAATCTCATCCATCATTATTTCCCTGTGAACTATTCTCTCTCACTTTCTCATCAACTTCACACTGAATCTCCTACCACCCACCTAAACCAGGGGTAATTTACAATTGCCACTTAAGCAACCAACCAGCATATCTTTGGGATGTGGGAGGAAACTGTAGCAGCCGGGAGAAACACAGGGAGAACACACAGATAACAGTGGAAGTCCGGATCGAACTGGGCCACTGAAGCTGTGGGGCAGCAGCTCTAGCTGTTATCAGAGTCATTTAATGAATACCTTTTGGACCTGTTAAAAACAAAAATGTTGTTTAAAGTCAAAAATATTGTATTTTCTTTTAGCATTTAACACATTTATAATGCGCTCATTAAAAGACAACAACAAGCATCAGGATTAATTTAACATTAATTTGTCTTTCTTCCAGCAGCCAATATCTCCCATTCATTTTAAACCTCTGCTCTGGATTTGCCATGGTTCAGGCTCAGTAGACAGGCTTCCCAGTGGACAGGTTATGTGTGGGTTGTATTCCTCCAGCGAAGGCAATCTGACAACCTTGCCCCGTACATGTGGCTCCTGACTCTACAATGTTGTTGACTTTAACTGTCTTCTGAAATGGCCCAGCAAGCTACCCAGTCAGGAGCAGTTCACAATGACAATACCAGTCTTCCCAGTGACATCCATATTCCATGATTTTTTATTAACAAACTCACTGCACCCACCTGCATTGTATAACTTCTAATTTATCATCATCAGTACTTGGAGAGATCTGCTCATGTTCAATTAAAACAATACAAATATCTGCAATTAAAAAAAAACTGCACAATTTGACTTAAAGCCTGTCATTAGAAGTTGGCTTCACAATATCTCTGAGTGCTGCAGAATTTGTTCCGCACATTTTTGGATCTCATGAGCCATGTGCCAAAAGCAAAAGACAAGACAGGGTGTTGTGGTTTATAACTTGGGTGAACTTACGAATATTGTCCTGCAGATGCCGCGTTGATTAATGGATTGTATGTGATCTTTGAATCAGTGGCAAAGTAGCTTATAAAATATGAATTCCCTTCAGTTAATTTTACAAGGTGGAAAGAGTTATTCATTTTCTGTATTTGCTGTGGATTTTTTTTAATATAAGCTCATTTTAATATAATTTGCATTAACTTTAAATTTTGCACCATGTTCAAAATTAAGAATGTTAATATTATTGGGAAAAAAAGCACAAAATAATATAGGAAATGAAGAGACAAATATTAAAAAACAGTGAACTGAACTGGAAACCCCTGATTAAAGCAAAATGGTTGACCCATTATAGAGCTTTATCTGGAAAGAGTGTGGAGTCAAATATTTTTGGACTGTGCATTAAACTATCTTTATTTTTATCATTGGATATTCAAGGCTGAGTGATGAACTTAGGGTGAGAAGGTCGAGATACAGGATCAGCAGTGAACATTCAATGAGGGAAACTGGTTTGCAGGACTGCATAGTTCACTCCTGCTCCATTCCTTTAATGCATCGATCCCTTTAGTTACCAACAAAGCATACTGGTAAAATTCCAGAGAATGTGGAGGAGAAGCTGATCCCCATTGTTGCTTGATCCTGGGCAAACATAAGCGTTAGGTTGGAGCATGAGACCATTTTCTAGGTGCTATTTCCTGTGCTGGTTGTCATATTGACAACTGGCAATTTTCCAGTGTCTGAGATGGCTGCCTAAAGTGGGTATAAGGCCTCTTGAATATGCTACTCATGTGTTGAATGCATGGTTCAGGACCCTGATGTCAACTAAAACAAAAACTAGATCCAATATTTATCTGAATGCAGCCGAAAAAAAATTTCCAATGTGCTGTTCCTAGCTCCACAGCAACACTGCTGGTTGTTTGCATTTGACCTCCTCCCTTTCACATTCCATCTCCCTCCCTGATCCAAGACTTGTGTGCAACTCAATTTTCCTGGACCCCAATAGGCAAGCTTACATCAGCATGGCATCCACAGCTGGGCAATCATGTGTAAACTGAGACCTTAAGTGCAAAGTCCAACAAGTCTCAGGCCTTCATCGTCAGCTCTGCTGCAATTGTGCAACCCACTTTCTGCTGGTTGATGTCTCAAAGGCCAACTTCCTGGCCTTTTGAACTTAAAACAGAGAGCACCAGTGCCAGTGACAAGGTTGGAAAGTAATGAGATTAACATTTTCATTTGAAGTTAATCAGGATGTTCCCTCAATGGACCTTTTAACAGGTGCACAGAAAGAATTGCAATGTGTGAGGTTGGCATAACTCCAGCTGGTACTTGTTTATATTTGATATTCCAGAGAGTGCGATACTCTTGCTTTCTCTGCCAATGAGACATGGGATTGCACCTGCCAACTAATTATTTTTTTTGTGTGTGAAGTTGCACCATGTGAAGCTAACAGCAGCTTTAAGCACAACTGATTTGTCTATGTTTGGATCCTAAAAATGTTGAAAAATAAAAGCAGGAGTGGGCTGTTTGGACCCTCCAACATTTGCAATGATCACAGCTCTTCATTCACTTCAGTGGCCTGTTCTGCCTTCTCCTATATCCCTTGACCGTTAACAAATATATCTGCCTCCTTCTTGAATATATTTAATGACATGTCCTGCACTGTTTTCAGGGGGTGGAGAATTCCACAGGTTCACTGTCTTCTGGGTTAAGAAATTTCTCCTGATCTTGGTTGTAAATGGCATACCCCATATCGTGAGGCTTTGGCCCTTGGCTTTGGACTCTCTGGTTCATCGAAAAATCCCCCCTCTGTACTGTTTGCATAGTCCTGTTAGAATTTTATAGATTTTCTTGTGATCCCTTTGTTCTAGACTCCAGTGAATATAGGCTTAATCACCCCAATACCTTATTGTATATCAGTCCTGCAATTCCAGGAATCAGTCCAGTAGACCTTTGTTTCACCCCCTCTTCAGATAGCAAGACCAGAGCTGTGCACAAATGAGACTCAACAACATGCTGGAGGAACTCAGCAGGCCAGGCAGCATCCGTGGGGAAAAGCAGACTGTCAACGTTTCAGGTCAGGACCCTTCTTCGGAAATGTGCATCGTCTGCTTTTCCCCACGGATGCTGCCGGCCTGCTGAGTTCCTCCAGCATCTTGTTGTTTTTTTCATCTCGATTCCAGCATCTGCAGTCCTTTGTTTCTCTTCCACAAGTGAGACTCAATTAGGCCCTGAACAGCTGTAAACCCGATTCTGATTCTGAGTCCTTGCTCCTGATCTCTCATTCGTGGCCCTTGCACTTTATTTGTCTACCAGCACTGCACTTTCTCTATAACTGTAACATTATATTCTGCATTCTTGTTTTTTTTTCCCTTTTGTACCTTGATGTACTTAAGTATGGAATGATCAGTCTGGATGGCATGCAATGAAAAGCTACTCTCGGTACATGTGACAATAATAAACCAATTACCGTACTCCATTCCTTGTGCTATGAAAACCAACATTACCATTTGCCTTCCGGATTGCTTGCTGCACCTGACTGGTATACAAGGAAACCTAGGTCTTTTTGCATTTCCCCTCTTCCCAAACTATAACCATTGAGATAGTAATGCATGGCAGATGCAGTATAACATTTGTCCATGTTATACTGCATCTGCCACGCATTTTTCCTCATTTACTCAACTTACCAAAATCACATTGGAGTCTTTTTGCATCCTCCTCACAGCTCACATCCCTCCTATCTTTGTGTTGTCTGCTACCTTGACGATGTTACATTTATTTCTCTCAAACAAAATAACTGCTGTTTATTGTGAATAGCTGGCACCCAACACTGATCCCTGTGGCACACCTCTAGTCACCGCCTAGCACTGGGGAAAAAAAAACATTTATTCCTGCACTCTTTTTCCTATCTGTCAACCAGCCCTAGGACTGAAGCCATTACAGAAGCATAAGCACCTTAAACTCAGAGCAAAGCCATTCAGGAAGGAAACTGGGAAACAATTCTTCACTAAAAAAGGTGAAGTGTGGAAAGCTGTCCCACAAAAAAAAGTGAAGGCTGGTCCAATTCATTTTAAATCTGATATGGATTGATCGTAAACATTTGCAAAGGGATATGGAACCAAGGCAGGTGGATGGAGTTTGGAATTAATATAACATTCAGACGTGGGCTGACAAAGATCAATAATATCTGCAACACAAAAGTATCTGGCAATGCTCATCCCCAACAAAGAGTTCCTAACTACCCATTGCCTTGACATTCAATGGAATTTTCATGGCCAATTTCCCCATAAGTCAGATCTTGAGGTCACCACTGACCAGAATCTCAACAGGACCTGTCAGATAAATACTATGGCTACAAGAGCAGGCCATAGATTAGGTAACCTGTGAAGAGTTACTCATCTTCTGACACCCCAGAGTCTTTCCACTATCCAGAAGGCAACTGTCAGGAGCATGATGGAAAGCACGATCGTATCACAATCTAGAACAAAGCAGCCTACTTGATTGACACCCATCCACCATCCTAAACATTTACACCCTCCACCACCACTCCACAGTGGCTGTGCAATGTGCACTGCAATTACTCACCTAGGCTACGCCAACAACACCTACTAAACCTGTGGCCTTTACTACTAAAAAGAAGGGCAGCAAGTACTTGGGAACTCCACCGTATGTAGGTTCCCTTCAAGCTGCACACTGTCTTGATTTTGAATACATCATTCATTCATCGTTGCTGGGGTTAAATCCTGGAACTTCCTACCCAACAGTATTGTGGCAGTACTTTCACCAGAAAGGCAGCAGAGCTTCAAAGTGGCAGCTCATCACCACCTTCTTAAACGCAATCAGAGATATACAATAAATACTCTTCTCGCCAGTGAAACCAATATGTAAATAAATGAATAAGTAAACAAAGAAGATATGGTTCTGTCGTGGTGGCATTGAATAGGCATGAACACATGGAATGTGGTTGAACACTTCTTTGTCCCATAACTTTGGCCTGTTATCTGCCAAAATATTGAGGTTGATTTACTTTTATCAATCTAGGTTAGTCCTAAAATAGTTCAGAACTGGTATCATTATAATAACCCATCTTTGTAATGACCCACACTATTATGATTATAATAACCCATTGTTAGCACTCATGTTTCATGGGTCAGTTCATCTGTGTAATGATTCACAATTTTGGATGGATGTTGGGACTAGATTCACCCAAAGTATGACATTTTCAAAATAATACCAAGCAATGCAATGTAGCAGTCACAATAGTTATGTTTCAATATTTGCTATGGAACAGTTAATTATTGTTACTCAGTGACTTCTGCTTTTTTCAAGTGTGTTTATATATAAACTCAATTTACTTTTGAAATTCTGAAATACATTTTGGGGAGAAAGCCAAATAAAGAATGACCAACGATGGGTGTAGAAAATAACGTGAATAGATGGCAAGAGTTAATGAGGAATGATACAATAGGCTGACAGTCTTTAGAAGGATGTAAAGGCATCTCACGTGATTGGCTGGCTGTCCAAGCTACAAGTGACGATTCAGGAGACTGAGCAAATGGTGACATGGTGCGGGTGATAGATAGGTCCAACATTCAACCCTGTGTTTGATGTCCATCCAAAGTAGATGTGGATGGAGTGAAAGAGCTGAGATGGTTGGATGTAGTATTGCTGCAAAGCACTATTCCCTGTAGCTCCACATTACAAGTATGCAAAGATTGAAGAAGGGAGACTTGACACTATGACTGAATGTTGCAATAGTTGATAATATAAACCTGACCACACACAGGTATTCCTGTTGCCTGCTGAGCTAGATCATGCAGACGTTGACCAACCTTGTTTGAATAGCTATTGGTGTCCTGATTGGTGAGCTCAATCAGCTTTCCTGGATGATGATTCACCCAGCATGCTTTCTTTTACCTAGTACCATAAGGCTTATGAGAACTTTGATGCTAACAGAAAGAAAGGTAACAAAAAAAAAAGAAATAAGGGGGTTAGATTTGAATGAACTACTGAATGAATCTTTTTGTATGTTCTCTGAATATTTTCTTGAATGACTTAGTAAACCTAGATAGTCATTTTATTGGTGTGATTTGGAAACCACATAAACAGAATTCAATATATAATATAGTATGTCAACATGTCTTGCTCTGTTTAAATATTATAATCTTGTATATTTTGAGCTGAAGATCCCTCTTCCCATCTGGAGTGTATTACATGCACAAAATGGGAAGAGTTGGACCCTCTGTCTCTCAAACCGAAGCTACTGTGAAAGGGAAGCACAGGGAGACCAATCTGATCAGGATTGAGATTAGACTAAAATTGCACTCAGAATGCATGTGGAAAACTTAGTGCCTTTTTCAGCTATGCTTTTAGGAAACAGTAAAATAATTATTTATAACAATTCCAATGTGAATTCATAAAATTATAGAGTAAACTGATTTTTTTGTTTGCAATAGGGCATAACAAATATTCATATGTTGAGGTATCTGTGTCTTTGTGTGTATAATTCATTGAAACTGGCAAGATAGTTTGAGGAAGTTCTATAAATGGCAAATAGGATCCTGGCTTTACAAATAGAATCACGGTGTACAAGAGCAAGGAAGTTACTTGCACCTTTTATGTAGAGTTTAGAGCACAGAAGCGGGCCTTTTGGCCCAACCGGTCCATGCCGACCAAGATTCCCATCTAAGCTAGTCCCATTTGCCAGTATTTGGTTCATGTCCCTCTAAACTTTTCCTAATCGTGTACCTGTCCAAGTACCTTTTAAATGTTGTTAATGTACTTGCCTCAACCACTTCCTCTGGCAGCTCATCCCAAATACTGACCACCCTCTGGGTGAAAAAGTAGCTCCTCGGGTTCCTTATAAATCTCTCCCCTCTCACCTTAAACCTACGCCTTCTAGTTCTTGATTTTCCAACCCTTGGAAAAAGACTGTGCACATTGACCCTAACTATGCCTCTCATGATTCTATACTCCTCTATAAGATCACCCCTCATTCTCCTCCATTCCAATGAAAAAGTCCCAACCCGCCCAACCTCTCTCCATTACTCAGTCCCTCTTATCCTGGCAATATCCTCGTAAATCTCCTCTGCACTCTTTCCAGCTTAATAGCAACTTTCCTGTAGCAGGGTGACCAAAACTGAACACAATATTCTAAGTGCGGCCTACAAACATCTCGTGCAACTGCAACATAATGTTCTGACCTCTGTACTCAATGCCCCGACTGATGAAGGATAGTGTGCCAAAAGCCTTCTTCACCACCTTGTCTACCTGCGATGCCACTTTTAAGGTGTAGTTTGACTACAGCTGCAGTATTGTATCCAGTTTTGGGTGCCAAATTTTAGAGAGAGTGCAGAAGAGATTTACTAGAATGATTCTAGAGATGAAGGACTTCAGTTGTGTGAATAGACTGAAGAAACTGGGGTTGTTCTCCTTGGAACAGAGGAGGTTGCAAGAGGATTTGACAGAGAGAAGTTGTTACCATGGGTAGAGGAGCTAAGAGCTAAGAAGATGATTAGCAAATAAAAGCAGACGTGACATTTAGATTTATTTTACACAGTGACCAGTTAGGGTTTGAAATACACTGCCAGGAGTAATAGTGGACAGAGATTCAATTACAGCCATCATAAGGGAAATAAGCAAGTATCTTAAAGAAAAGAACAGAACTGTAAGGAGAGTGGGTCTAACTGGATTGTTATTGCATAGAGCTGATATGCCCCCAGTGGATCAAGTGATCTTCTTCTGCACTGTAACTATTCTATTTGGGGATTGAATAATGAACATATTTTGAATTTAGGCTAACATTCTGTCACATAAAGGAGCCCCATGTGACTATTGGTCAAGCCCTTTGTTATAAATAGTAATTAATGATGTTTAGAGTTAGTTTCACAAGTTGGGAATGTGTTTGTCTACTTACTGGCCAAAGTTATTGAGTTAATAGAGAATTGCATATGCAGAAAAATTAAATTATCTTCCTTAAATGATTCTCTTTTCAGGATCTTTTTCAGGAGATTATGAACACTTTGAGACAAGAGGTCGGAAAATGCCATTCAGCAGTGGAAAGCCAACATTTATCTACCACCGTGTGCAAAACATTGATAAAGGTGCGGACTTAAGTGGCATAGAAATGCAACGAAGCAGAATCAATGAGCCATTTTTCAGCAAATACGTAGACCGAGGCAGACCTCATCCTGCTATGATTGTCAAATCGACTTTCCCAAGAGTATCAAATGATCGAAGCTCTCACTTTGTCACAAATGATGATCAGTGGTCAGAAATTGAAAACCTCCCTATTCCAGAAGATGACTTGATATCAGTGGTAAGTATCAATCTAAAATTAGAAAACAGCTTCCTTTGACAGGTGTTGGTAAACAGGATTTTTTTAAATCCAAGTATCATTACAAAATGTTGCAAAGTATTTACAGCAAAGACAGACAATTCAGCCCATCATGTCTATGACTGTGTCAATACTCTGTCCAAGCCTCCTCAATTGTTGAACACTATCACCATATCTTTCTATTCCTTTCTCCTTTATGTGCTTATTTAGCTTCCCCTTAAATGCATCTGTGCTGTTTGGCTCAACTTCATCTTGTGGGTGAAGAGACTTCTCTTTCTTTCTCTAATGGATCTATTAATAACCGTCCATTACTTAAGAGCCTTTGTTTTTGTTTCTCCTGGAAGTGGGAACAGCTTCTCTACATTTACCCTATCAAGCCCTTGGAGATCCCTGTCAGCTCATACTCTCCTCCAAGTCTTCCCTTTAGGAGAGAAAAGGTTCGAAACTGTTCAATATTTCCTGATAGTTATATCCATACAGTTTGGGAAAATCTTAGGCAATCCTATTTTCCACTGATCGTCAGTTGTCTCAGTACAAGTTTTCAGTCTAATGAAAAGTGTTCAAAATAATGGAGACCGATGATCGTCTTGAATAAATTATTAATCTTAAAGTACTTACAATCTACCTAATTATGAAGTTAGCTGGTTTAAATTGAATTTCTTTCTACTTTCTGCCATTGATATTGATGGATTTCGTTACAATCTGTAGGGAAATGCTGAATGAAAATCAATTTTTTCCAGTCCATCGCCTTGAATTTGTTATGAAAACCAAGGGAATGATCCATGGATTAACAAGTAAATTTTCATATAATTTAATAATTATCAAAACTCATGTTATATCAAAAGGGACAATTAACATAACAGAAGAAGTTTAGAGCAAACAATTTGAATGATGCTCTTTTTTGCATAGGATTATCTCAAATTGTTTTAAAATCTGGATTCACTTTCCATCCTGCTCCCCTTGAGTTTGTCCCTGCCTTTCAATAGAAATTTTTTTTTCTGTTTTACGGGATGTAGACGGTGTTCTTATTCCTGGATTCATAAATTGAATTCTTGCAGAAAGTGGTTAAATATGACTTGGTTTTTATTTTTAAGTAATCTTTTTCTTTTCCATTTTTTTCCCAAGTGGTATGTGATTTTGTTTTTATCAATTGAGCTGGAACTTACTGCCATCGATGAGCTGCCCTTGTTCACTGGCAACTGAAATGGTGAGCATAGAGATACCCACTACAGTGGCACCACTGTGAGCTTGTTCTCTGAATCTATCTTGATTCAAAATGTTAAGGTCCTGTGTGGTGACTGTGAACCTTGAGCAATGTAACGCTGTTGAGAAGGGTGAAGAACAATCCCTGCCCAAAATATCTTTGACACCTGGAAAAAGGGCTATGACAAAATGCAAATGGAGATGACCACTGAACATTGCGTGGCATTATCACACTTACACTTGACTAGAATTAAATATTGTACAATATATTTATTGACAACCCCACCACAGCCAGTGTTGGAGGGAGAGCTGAGTGTATGACTCACAGCTAACAGTCCATTGAACAGTAAATTTAATTCAGAAAACAGTTTATTTAAAGAACTGAGGGAATAAAAACCACAGCAATTTCTAGCATTAAAAGCAGTGTAATTTCCACCACACCCCAGCCCCCAAAAATGCACTGAATGGAGAATGGTTACAGAAAATTATGCGCTTTAAATCAGTCTTGGTTGTCTACAACAAGGTGGTCATCAAGCTTGACTGATAGGGGAACTAACCAATCATGTCCACTATTCCTAGTTGCAGAGATTTCACTCTTTGCAGCTGTTTAGAAAGTGTGCATCATTATGAACAGAAAGCCAACCTTGTTTTTCCAAGCAGGGGATTACTAGTGTAGCTGAAACAAATATCTTGCACAATAAATGGATATACAATGGTTGCAGGATTACCAACCAGGGCAGTTAATTAAATTGACATTAATGCTATTAAATGATGTTGTTGTCAATATGGAAATTTTATATTTACATCTGATATTGTTCTAAGACAAATTTAAGAAATTCATGTGCAAGATGGATTTTGTAAATTGTTTTAAGTAATTAATGCATGATTCTTACTTTGTTATTGTAAATAGCAGCTACTTTAGTATGCAAGGATCATTCAGGAGGTTATGGAAGGGAATATTAATTTGAATCCACGCAGCTGGAGAATTAGAAAACTACCTTTGACTGTTTTGCTGTTAATTTTACTAAAGCTCAGCTTACTTTATATATGTTGACAGATAACTTGAGAGCTGGAATAAGCACAACAGAGGCCTGCAGGTAGCATTTTCTTCATGCTTCAAAGCCAGTTTTCAAAGTCCTTATTCCTTTATCTTAAAGCATATCAGTTCAGGTAACCATGGGCTAATTCAGTGATGTCTGTGAGAGATTTCTGTGCTGCATTGCAGAGGTACCTATAAATCAGCTGGTCTAGTGCCAGCTTACTGTGTGGTACTTAAACAAGGTCCAATTTACTATTTCACTAATGGTGCTCGAGCAGCTTCCTAATTTATGATGTTGAATCCTTGACTGACAGCACCATAAATTTAAAATTACTGCAAGCATATGATTGAAATTTAACTTTTGCCAGTCTTAAAATCGGAATACTATGAAATTCAAAATGGGCTATTTGTTTCTGGATCTAATAAGACCTAAATATCAGCATTATGGAGAAAATATTCTGGTTGTTATTCTTCTTAGTTAGAGACACAATGTCAAATAAGGAGATCATGCCCTTGTAAGAACAAGTGTTGTAGGGCTGTAGTTATCCATCACTGTTCCCAGGTTGAAACTATCTTTGAATTTGTCTGCCATGAATAACTTCTTAACTAGAAAAATAGAGAATAAGTATATTCTTCGCTGCTGATAATATATTTACAATCAAGGAGAATTATCTGACTGTGTAATTATAACTAGAACTGCTGTGAGTAAGAAGCGCTGAGTCTCACTCTATAAGGATAATTTCTGCAGGTTATCTGAGTGAGACGGTACCACATTTCATTGTGGGTGGGTGATGGAATATTGAACTCTGTGTTAACAGTTTCAATCTGTGACCTTGGGATAGTCTTTGCTGTCATCAATTTGCTAATAGAATCAGCAATTCAGTCTACTTTTTGTCAGCTAATGATGAAGTGAACAGTTACATTGTCTTGATTTGGTTGCTGGAAATAACATATATTATTCTCGTTCTTAAACATACTGAAGTGCTTTATTCAATGCTAAGCCCATGGCCCATTTTTGCTTTTTATTCCTGAGAACTGCAAACAATATTTAACTCATAAAATGTGCTTTGCTCTAATGGTTGTTTTGACATTTCTCCTGCCTATTTCTAAAGCCAAACATTTTTGATTTAATTCTTTTTAATTTTTTAAATACCTAAGTATTACTAAATTATGGAATATTGCAGGGAAACATAAATTATTTGGTATTCTGTTTCTTTGTGAACATGGTGAAAGATAGTTACATTGGTTTTCTGTATTTATATGATATATCTTGTTCCCTCTTGATTCTCTTAATCAATAATTGACCTTCTGTGGTGCTGCATGAGTATAGATTTCAGGTGTAGTAGGATTAATGGGCTCTGTCATTTGCAACCACAACCTTTTAAAAATCCTATTATACAACACAGAAGTAGGCCATTGGCCTCTCAGTCAATTCTGTCTCCACTCAAGCCTCCTTTCATCCTTCCCCAGATAACACTATCAGTACAACCTTTTGTTCACTCTCACATGCTTCCTCTTTATTGCATCTATAATATTTGTCTCAACTGGTCCCTGTTGTAATGAGTTACACTTTCTGGATTTCTGCATTTCCCATTTGATTCCTTGATAACTATATTTAATTGATGAGTTCCAGTATTACTCTTCCCCAGGAAGGGAAATAGTCTCTTCCTAATCTATGAAGAGAAAGAGGATTATTCATTCTTCCCTGAGAAGTATATTCTCACACCTCAAATATTATCCATGTTAATTTTGTTTACTTCATCTTCATATCTTTGTATTATAATAAGGGAACCAGACTCTGTGCAGGACATTAATTATGATCTGATCAAGATTTAATACAAGTTTAGATAAATTTCTATACTTTTCGATTCTATTCCTAAAACTTATCATTGTGGTTTCCTTTGTTATGTTTTTATTGTCTTTTCATGACTTTTAATGATTTGTCTGTACATATGTAGTCTTGGGTCCCTTTGGTTCTTTATCCCATTTGTATTACTTTCTGAGTATTTGATTACGATCTGATCTAAATACAGGAGCATATTCTTTTCTATGTTACCATAAACTAAATGCCTATCCTGTGTTTATTAATGGCAACTTGTAATATGTTGCAAACAGCACCCAATTTGGTGCTGTCTTCAATTTAGAAATGACATTTTTTATTCTATTGTCAAAATTGTTAACAGAAATTTTGAACAGTAGTCCCATACTGATCCCAGTGCAGCCCCTCTTTCCCACCTTCTGCGATTCCAAATAGTTCTCGTTTGCTCTTTTTACATTAAAACCATTCACCTAAACTTTGCGTGACTTGCTGATGACAGATTCTGACCTTGTTCACCCTTTACATGATGCTAGATATCAAATCTAGATATATTAGATCCACAGTGTTACCCTTGCCTACTCTTTCTGTTCCTCTTCAAGGAATTTGATGTCAGTTTTCCAAGCAATCCTTTCCCTTTTTGAAATCTGTTTGTTTATTCTTATTATATTTTGATTTCAAAATTTATTTATATATTTTATTATTTTGCAGGCTTTCTTTTTTTTCTTACTACTGATGTTAAACTGAAAGGTCCATGATTCCTTGGACATAATCTATCGTCTCTCTTACACATAGATATACTATTCGCTATTTGTCAACCTTGTAGCACTTCAATTTTTTCCAATAAATTATTAACAATGAGAAATAATGGCTTTGCTATTTCTTCCCTATCTTCTTTTACATTGCACATATGTGATCTTCCAAATCAATATTTTTAAGATGAGTTTGATTAGTGTAATTAATATTCCTCTTTTCACATGAAGTATCGTTTCTTAAGTGCAGAGGTGCCAGGCAATGACCATCTCCAGCAGGGGATAGTCTAACCACCTACTCTTGATATTTAGTGGCCTTACCATTACCAAGTCCCCCACCATCAATATCCTGGGAATTACCTTTGAATTCAACTGGACAAGCCACTTTGGCTATAAGAGCTGGTCAGAAGCAGAGTATCCTGTGGCAAATAACTCACCTCCTGACACTCCTAGTCCTTCCAATATCTACAAGGCACAAGTCAGGAATGTGATGGAATACTCCTTACTTGCCTGGATGAATAAGTCTCAAGGAGGTCAACACCATCCAGGATACAGCAATCCACCTGAATGGTGACCTATCAATTACCCTTAACATTCATTCCCTTCACCACCTGTACACAATGGCTGCAGTGAGTACCATCTAGAAAATGCATTGCAGTTACTCAGTAATGCTAATTCAACAGCACCTCCCAAATTCGTGACCTCTAACACCAAGATAGACAAGGGCAGTAGTTACATGGAAACACCATCACCTGCAGCTACATGGAAACACCACCGCTACATACTCCAAGTTGCAAACCAACCTGAGTAAGATCTATATTGTTGATCCTGCAGGTGTACTGTGCTCTGAGAGTTGATCATGTGGAACTTTTCTCATTCTAACTTGGCTTTTCTGAGTGACACAGCAATCAGATTGAGAACGGGGATAACGTTATTCTGGAGATGAGCAAAGAAAATGCTGTTCCTGCAAATATAGCCATTTGGGCAGAGTTGATTTCCTAAAAATTGTGTTTGTCTAGATATGTTGATAATGTTGTGCTCATTTTGTTTGATTTGTTTGACCTGGAGTTTGAAGAGATCTTGCTTTGGAAATGTTTAATGAAGACTTGGCAACCTGTTTAAAGCAGCAATTAGTGACTAAATATTGATCAAAATAATCCAGGTAGATTGAGACCTCGGTGAACAGTGAACAAGCTTGCAATACCGGATTCATTTCTTTGATAAGACTACAAGACATGTGAGCAGAATTGGGCCATTTGGTCCATCGAGTCTGCTCCATTACTTGATCATGGCTGATTCATTTTTTCCTCTCAACCCCATTCTCCTGCCTTCTTCCCATAACCTTTGATGCCCTTACTAATCAAGAACCTATCAACATCCACTTTAAATATACCCAATGACTTGGCCTCCGTAGCCACCTGTAGCAATGAATTCCACAGATTCATCGCCCTCTGGCTAAAGAAATTCCTCCTCACCTCTGTTCTAAAGGGACATACTTCTATTCTGAGGCTGTGCCCTCTGGTCCTAGACTCTCCCATTACTGGAAACATCCTCTCCACGTCCACTCTATCCAGGCCTTTCAATATTCGGTAGGTTTCAATGTGATCCCCCCTTCATCCTTCTAAGCTCCAGGGAGTACAGACCCAGGACCGTCAAAAGCTCCTCATTCCCGGGATCATTCTTGTAAACCTCCTCTGGACCGTCTCCAATGCCAGCACATCCTTCCTTAGATATGGGGCCCAAAACTGCTCACAATACTCCAAATGTGGTCTGACCAACATCTTATAAAGCCTCAGCATTAATCGTTACTTTCATATTCTAGTCCTCTCGAAATGAATGCTAACATTGCATTTGCCTTCCTTAATACCAACTCAACCTGCAAGTTAACCTTCAGGGAATCCTGCACTTGGACTCCCAAGTCCCTTTGTACCTCCGATTAATTTGCTCCCCTTTTAGAAAATAGTCTATGCCTTTATTCCTTCTACCAAAGTGCATGACCATATTCTTCCCTGTGCTGTATTCCATCTGCCACTTCTTTGCCCATTCTCCCAACCTGTCCAAGTCCTTCCGCAGACTCCCTGCTTCCTCAATGCTACCTGCCCCTCCACCTATCTTTGTATCATCTGCAAACTTGGCCACAAAACCATCAATTCCATCATCCAGATCATTAATATATAACATATAATGTGAAAAGTAGCGGACCCAACACTGAACCCTGTGGAACACCACTAGTCACCGGCAGCCAACCAGAAAAGGCCGCCTTTATTTCCACTCTTTGCCTTCTGCCCGTCAGCCAATCTTCTACCCATGCTAGTACCTTTCTTGTAATACCATGGGCTCCGACCTTGTTTAGCAGCCTCTTGTCAAAGGCCTTCTGAAAATCCAAGTAAACAATGTCCACTGACTCTCCTTTGTCTATCCTGCCTGTTACTTCCTCAATGAATTCCAACAGATTTGTCAGGCAAGATTTCCCCTCAAGGAAACCATGCTGACTTCGGCCTATTTGGCATGTGCTTCCAAGTACCCCGAAATCTCATCCTTAATAATGGACTCTAACATCTTACCAACCACTGAAGTCAGGCTAACTGGCCTACAATTTCCTGTCTTTTGCCTCCCTCCCTTCTTAAAGAGTGGGGTGACATTTGTGATTTTCCAGTCCTCTGGAACCATTCCTGAATCTAGTGATTCTTGAAAGATCACTACTAACGCCTCCTCAATCTCTTCTGCTACCTCTTTCAGAACGCTGGGGTGTGGTCCATCCATTCCAGGTGACTTATTTACCTTCAGACCTTTCAGCTTCCCAAGCACTTTCTCCTTAGTAATAGCAACTACACTCACTTCTGCCTCCTGACTCTCCTGAATTTCTGGCATGTTCCTGGTGTCTTCCACAGTGAAGACTGATACAAAATACTTATTCAGTTCATCGGCCATTTCTTTGTTCCCCATTACTACTTCTCCAGCGTCATTTTCCAGCGGTCCGATGTCCACTCTTGCCTCTCTTTTACACTTTATATATCTGAAAAAAACTTCCGGTATCCTCTTTTACATAGTTGGCTAGTTTACCTTCATATTTCATCTTTTCTCCCCCTAATGCTTTTTTAGTTGCCTTCTGTTGGTTTTTAAACGCATCCCAATCCTTTAGCTTCCCACTAATTTTTGCAATATTGTATGCCCTCTCTTTGCTTTTATGCCGTCTTTGACTTCCCTCGTCAGCCACGGTTGCCTCATCCTCCCTTTAGAATGCTGCTTCTTCTTTAGAGTGAACTGATCCTGCATCTTCTGAATTACTCCCAGAAACTCCTGCCATTGCTGCTCTACCATCGTCCCTGATAGGGTCCCCTTCCAATCATTTGTGAGTTTACATGATAGCGAAACTAGCAATGTGGAATTAATATACAGGACAAAATTAATAAGTTGATATCAGATTTCCCTGCATGGAGAAAAGATGAGGGTATGCATTTTATTTTCCATTTGTAGTCTGCATTATTAGCCAACTGATTTATCTTTTAAACTTACTTGGAGTGAAGGTGATCTTTTGTTTCAGCATGAAATGGATAATAACTGATGTGCACATTACTAGTAAGGCCAAGGTTTAGTGCCAATCCCTAAATGCTCTTAAGATGGGAGTGAGCCATTGCCTTTAACTGTGGCAATCTTTCTGGTGTTGTTGGTCAAGGACATGGGCCACACAGTGATGATGAAACATAATATATTTCCTTGACAGCATGATTTGAGACTTAGAGGGGAACCTGTAGATGATGGTGTTGTCATATGCCTGCTGTCTTTGTTCTTCTTGCTGGTAGGGCTCATAGTCTTGGGAGATGCTGTTGAAGGGTCTCAACCCAAAATATCGACTGTTTATTTCCCTCTGTAGGTGCTGCCTGACCTGCTGAGTTCCTCCAGCACTTTTTGTGTGTGTTGCTCCACATGCCAGCATCTACAGAATCTCTTGTGTCTCAGGTGCTTGATATAGGCACCATCGATGGTACATATTGCAATTCTGGTGCTTAGATGGATAGGGTACCAGTCATGCGGGTTGCTTTGTTCTGGGCGGCACTGAATGTTTTGGGTATTGTTGGCATTGCATTCATCCAGGCAAATTTTGCAGACTAAAGAAACAAAAGATTAGAGGTTTAAGTCAGAGCAAGAAAATCATTGGCTGAAACTGTTGCAAATTGTGCTGAATCTGAAAATCTGCTGACACTAAAGATGCGGTGTTATTCCTTGAGCTGAAGCTGAGCTTCGTTGGAGCAATGTAGAAAGGATGGAGAGTGGATGTGAGACAGAGAACTAAAGTGACAGTCAATCTGATGCTCAAGACCATGCTTGTGGACTGAACAGGGGCATTATGCAAAGGCACCACTTAAAATGTCTTCCGCCTCCACTGTATTGTAAGTAGCAGTTACAGTACACAAAACTAAAAGAAACAGAAGTAAATTGCTGGAAATCACTATTATTAATTTTGAAATGCTGATTTCATCCACTAGATGTCCCTCTTTGATAATGAGTAATTATTGTCACACAATTCTTTAAAATAATCCTTGTGACAGATATTACAACATGATGGAAGTTACATCTGTCTCCACACAGTTAAGACCTCACTATACTAATTGCCTCTGCACAGTTGTTATACTGTATCTCCTGTATTCCTATTATGAGTTTATAATTCAGTTTCTGAGCTATGGTTCTATAACACATAGAATAATTATTACAGCATACATGATCTGAAGTAATTGTCCATGACAAATGCTAGTTACTAAAGGGAAAAGCGTTCATTTATATCATGCCTTTCATATTCTTGAGATGTCCGAATGTGCTTCATAGTAAAGGGGATAATTCTGCATGTCATTTCCTCCGTGATACAGGCAATTGTGAAAAAAAGTTTTCTTTGAATATATAATCCATTGTGGTGTATTTTTGTATGGTAAGTATTGGCTAGAACATTGGAAGAATTCTAATGTCATTTAATGGGTGTTATAAAATCTTTGACAGGGCCTACATCGCACAAAACATCACAGGAGTAACTAACACCTTCTGATGTTTTATTGATGAATCTCATCCTCTCAAAGCAGAGTTTTAGAGTCATACAGAATGGAAACAGGCCATTCAGCCCCCAAATTCATGCTGACCAGTGGCCACCCACCTGTATTAATCCCATCATCCAGCAATTGGCCCAAAACCTTCAATGCACAGGTGATTCAAGTGCTTGTCTTGACATTTCTTAAATGATCTCAGAAACTCTGCTTCCACCACTCTCTCAGGCAGTGTATTTCAGGTTCTCACCACTTTTTGGGTGTTGTGTGAAAAAGGTTCTTTTGGAATCTTAAAGATGGAGGACTCTGGACACAGGCTTTGGATTTTTAAAATAGTTTAATCACAAAGGCAAAAACGGGCACAGAATGAATTGGGAATGGATGCACACTCACACACACACACATACACACATACACACAGGAGACCATGAATGTGAGAGGGAATTGCAATGAGGATGAGATACACACACTCACACACACAAACACACAATAAACCAGGTACAGCTTATCAAGGGATAAACACTTGAATGCCTGAACATCTTGACCCAAACAAGCATTGGCCCTAACACTCCCTGGAATCTGACTAAGACGCTCCCAAACCATGTGGTGGTGCACACTGTTGCCAGTGGTCTCTGCAGCGTTGGCTCACTATTCCTGGGGCAGTCGAAAGAGGAAGGGCCAGGAATGTGCAACACCCTTTATAGTGCTGGAAGGCTGGGTAGAGCTCGGCTTGGTAATTTAGACAGGCCAATGGCTTGGAGGTCAAGGACAAAGGTGTTTACCAAGGCCAGTGGTCAGACAGGTTCAGGAACAAAGGTAGTCTCCAAGGCCAATCCCTATGCCCACACCTGATGGGTGGGGTGGAGCCAAACCTTGATTGACAGTGGTGTCACTTCTGATCCGATAAGCAATGCTGTCCTCCAACCAGAGGGGTCAGTGTTGTTACTCTCACGTGACAGCCATGTGCTCTCATACTACACTGGGTAAAAAAATTCCCCCTCAGATCCCCTCTATACCTCTTTCCCCTTACCCTAAATCTATGTCCTTTAATTTTATCTTCCTCTGAGATGGGGAAAATTTCCTGCAGTTTACCCTATCAAATACCCCTCATGATTTTATGTACCTCAATCATGTCCCCTCTTAACCTCCTCCGTCCAGGGAAAACAGACCCATTCTCTCCAGTCACAGCTCATAACAGAAACACTCTATCCCAAGCAACATCCTGGTGAATCTCCTCTGCACCCTCTCCAGCACTATCACATCCTTTCTATCATGTGGTGACCAGAACTGTATGAAGTACTTACATCCGGATGAAAGTCTTAGGAGCTGCAAATCTTTTGAACATCTTTTTGCAGTCTTTATCATTTTTGGAGGTGCTTTGAGAAGCACGTTGACCAGAATTTGCTGGAATGGAGAATCTCCCCAGGAGACTTCATCCTGTGTCCTTCAGATCAGATGCTTTTTGGCTGCAAAGTTGGTGGAAGTGTAAGCTGTCAACAGTGGTGTAAGAGCAACAGGAAAATGGTGATTAGTGGGGTCAACAGTGTATATTTTCTCATAAAGATTGAGAAGATAATGGTAGAAGATGACTTAGAGTAGTTGAACCAGATATGAAAAGAAAAATAAACTACAAATACCATTTTAAACATTGCTAACACACTAAATCATATACATATATGTATATATGCTGAATACTGATATATATGATTACGTGTTGAATCTGTGCCAACCACCAACCATCCGTTGACACCAATCCTACATTAATCTCATTTTTAATTCTCCCCACACTCTCATCAGCACTTCCCAGATTCTATCACTCACCTACACACCTGGGGCAAATTTATGGTGGCCAATTAACCTACCAGCCTGCACATCTTTGGGATGTGGGATGAAACCAGAGCACCCGAAGGAAACCCATGTGGTCACAGGGAGAACATACAAGCTCCACATGGACAGCAGCTGAGGTCAGGATTGAACCTGGGTCTCTGGCACTGTGAGGTAGTGGGTCTACTAGCTGTGTCACTGTGCTGTCCCACAGAATGGTAAAAGAAGATAGCATTAAGGGAGACATCTAAAAAAAGAAGAAACAGGAGGCAATTATTTGTAAAACAAAAACTAAACTGAAAATCTCCAAAAATTCAGAACCTGAAGGAAGGAGACTCCTTATTTATAATTACTTTCTTTCTGAGAAAATGAAGTGGAGTTGCAGTCATGAAGAAATTATCACACTGATAAAAGGATACTTCTACTGTTAGTCAAAGAACATAAAATTATGTGGCATATTTAATAAGCAATCAATTATTAGCGCAGCAATTTCATCAAAATCATGGGAGATTAAGCATGAATTGCTGCTTTTGCAAAGCTAATCTGCAAATCCACCAGGAACACGGTGACTCACTCTTCACAAGGTATTTCTTCCCTAGGACATTATTTTACACATCAGTAATGGCATATTACATTTACACCCCATTATTTCTCCAGCAAACCCTGGACCAACATCTCTGTGGCTGGAATTGACTCCACTTTCCTGGTTTAGATTGGAATGAACTTCGGAGTAATGTTTAATGTAGCATAGCCATTGTATAAATTATATATTCTTGCAGTACATGGTATGTACATGTGCCTACCAATGCTAAGACACTTTGCTTTTGTAAAACCTGCTCTGATTTAGTTATAACTGAGTAAATATGTCTATCATGCAGGGTGTATATTAAGATTTTATTGCATAGAAACCAGAAATCCCAGCTTAAATAAATTATTATGTATACTGATACACTGTCACTCTTGCAATGTTGCCGATGACAGGCCTATTGAATGCAGAACATACTTAAAATTAAATATTTGGATAGACACATGGTAACGATGCCAAGCCTGTTATCTCCCCTTACCTCATGGCTGTAATGAATGTAGCAAATTGCTTTGATGTGAATCCTTTGATATTATGGCATTACGATCACTCATGAATGTCCACTATTCTCTGTAAATCTTTCTTTGGCTTTCACATCTGAAATTGCAGACATTTTAGATCCACATGCAACCCCTAAGCCCTGGAATTCATCCTTCAAAACTCAGTCAACTTTATATCTGCTTAAACATTAACTTACCCTGTTTGAACATTGGGAGACTAGATGTATTAAAAAGTCTATTTTTCACATTTTTCACATCAAAGGTGAACTGTAAAATATGTCAGTGTTAGCTAGATTGAGCTGTAAGAACACAGAAAACTATGACATGAGGAAGACATTCAGAACCTTAAGCCTGTAAGTGCATTCAGTTAGATTATAGCTTATATGTATCTTAGCTCTCTTTGTCTTTCTTGG